>NW_016946671.1:0-662 GCF_001483705.2 Eufriesea mexicana
ACTGTCCTAACCTAACCTGAGCAAACGTACGTAACCCAACGTTACTTAACTAATCCTGAAGGGCCGAGACGACTATTGCTGCCATACCAGATCCAAGCAGATCATATTAGTGGAGAGTAGAGCGCACGAATAATTAACAACGATGTGCATAGGGGAATAGCCGTAGCTACCACATCACCCTATAGCCAAATGTAACATGACCGAACGTATCATATCTTTACCTATCGGGCCGAGACAACTAGAGATTGCCTTTCCAGAGGCAAGCAGAATATACTACAGCAAAGTAGAGCATACAAGTACACCGTGTCGCAGATTATTACAAAAAGTCAATGATATCCTGACCTAACCTAAACGAACAAAACGTAACCAAATGTAACCAAACTCAGCCTAACGTGCCTAGACCATTATTGCTGGACACCCTATCGCCAGGTCGATCACATTAGGAGTGAGCTGCGCGGGAAAGTGCGTTAAATGTAAGTATATAGCACATAAGTTAAAGATATCCCAAACAAACCCAAGCAAACCTAATCGAACGGAATGTAACCAAACTGAAGCTAACGCGCCGCGGCCCCTACTGCTGCCCGCCTCATAGTTGTGCGGAACATACTAGAGCAGAGTAGAGCGCAGGAATCCGTAGAATCGCGGTGCATAGCACAACAGGC
>NW_016946672.1:0-2023 GCF_001483705.2 Eufriesea mexicana
CCGCTATTTTTGCCCTCCCCAGAGCAAAGCGGGACACACTAGAGCAGAGTAGGGCGCAGAAATGACTAGAATTTCAGTGCACAGCACAAAAGCTGAAGCTATCATGACCAAGAACTGCCTAGGCTAACCTAATCGAACGTAACCTGGCAAAACATAACGTTCCGAGACCACTATTGCTGGCCTTCCAGGAGCGATGCTGAAGATATTAGATATCTGCTGGGCACAGAAGTACACCTAATAGCAAACTATAGCGCTAAAGTCAGAGATATCCTCTCCTAACATGTCCAATCCTAACAAAACCAAACGTATCCTAACTCATACTAACCTGCCGCGGCCACCATTGCTGGCCTCCCCAGAGCCAAGCTGAACTCTTTAGTATAGAATAGAGCGCAGATGCCCATAGAATGGCAGTGTATATCAGAATAGACAAAGCTACCCAAAGCTAGGCCAAAAGCAACAGAATATGACCAAACATATCATAACTCAAATTAACGAGCCGAGATCGCTATTGCTGCCCTCCCCAGAGCCGAGGTGAAGATACTAGAGCACAGTAGTATGCGGAATTCCTCCTAATAGCAGGCTATGGAGCTAATGTCTAACTACCCCTCCTAACCTAACCAATCGTGGCATAACCAAACGTAACCTAACTCAACCTAACGTGGCGCGACCACTAATGCTGGCCTCCACAGAGCCAAGCAGATCACATTAGCCGAGAGGGGAACCCAGTAGTCCATATGGTCGCAGTGTATATCAGAGCAGTCAGAGCTACCCAAACCTAACCCAGAAACAGCAGAACATAACCAAACGCAGTATAACTGAGCATAACGTGACGAGGCCGCTATTTTCGCCCTCCCCAGAGCAAAGCGGGACACACTAGAGCAGAATGGGGCGCAGAAATCAATAGAATTTCAGTGCACAGCACAAAAGCTGAAGCTATCATGACCAAACGTAGCCAAGGCCAACTTAATCGAACGTAACCTGGCAAAACATAACGTTCCGAGACCACTATTGCTGGCCTTCCCGGAGCGATGCTGAAGATATTAGATTTCTGCTGGGCGCAGAAGTACACCTAATAGCAGACTATAGCGCTAAAGTCAGAGATATCCTCTCCTAACATGTCCAATTCTAACATAACCAAACGTATCCTAACTCATACTAACCTGCTGCGGCCACCATTACTGGCCTCCACAAGGTCAAGCAGAATACACTAGTGGATGGCAAGACGCAGAAATCTATAGAATCGCGGTGTATATCAGAAAAGTCAGAGCAGCCCAAGCCTAACCCAAGCCAACCGAGCTCATCCAAACATAGACTAACCCAAGCTAACGTGCGGAGACCGAAATTGCTGCGCTTCCCAGGTCCAAGCAGGACATACTAGAGCATCGTAGGGCACAGAGCTCCACAGAATAGCAGTGTACAGCACATAGGTTAAACCTATCCTGATCAAACTTAGCATGACCCAACCTAACCAATCGAAACCTGACACAACTTAACGTGCAGAGACCACTATAGCTGGCCTTCCCAGAGCCAAGCTGGAAGCATTAGGGCACTCTATGGCGCAGAAATGGACCTAACAGCAGACTATAGCTCTAAAGCCAAAGCTACCCTCTCCTAACGTAACCAATCGTAACATGAGCAAACATAGCATAACTCACCCTAACGTGCCGAGACCGCAATTTCTGGTCATTGGAGAGTCGAGCATAGTATAGTAGTGCAATACAGAGCGCAGAAGTAAACCGAATAGCAGTGTATAGCACTAACATCAAAACCATCCTATTCAAACTCATCCTAATCTGCCCGAACCAAACGTAGCATAGCTGAACCAATCGTGGCACGTCCACAATTGATGGCCTTCCCAGAGACTAGCAGAACATATTAGAGCGCGCTGGAGCGCAGAAGTCCACCGAATAGCAGTGTATGGCATAAAAGTTAAAGCTATCCTTTCGTAGCTTAACCAATCGTGACATAATCAAACTTAGCTTAGCACGGAGTAACATGCCGAGAGCATCGTTGCTGTCCTCCC
>NW_016946672.1:9720-10307 GCF_001483705.2 Eufriesea mexicana
CACGCTGAAGGAATGTCCGGCGTGGGCTCGCGAGCGCCGGGTACTGTGTCGCGTGGTGGGTAGGGATCTTTCGCTCTCAGTCGTCGTGGCGAGGATGACGGAGGGCTTAGGCGCGTGACGTGCAGTGGCCTCCTTCTGCGAGGCGGTTATGCTACAGAAGGAGGCCGCGGAGAGAGCCCGCGAGCGTAGCGCGTGCTCCACGCGCGTAGGGCGGCGGAGGCTACAAGCGCGGCGCCGGAGGGTGGAGCGCGCACAGCCGGATGTGTTAACGCGTTAGACCTCCGCTTTCGCGAGCGACCATGTACATACGGCCGGGGAGACCGTCTCTCTTTCCCGTTGTAACCTAGGTCAGGGTGACCACGACCTGACGTGTGGGGGCCCGTCAGTTCGAGAGACCGTGGTCTGGGCGCGCGGCGTCGCGTGATGGTCGCGCGGAGTCCGCAGGGTGTGCGTGCGTTAGCGTTGCGGTGGTATGCGCATTGTGTGCGCGTGAGTGTGTGTGTGTGTGTGCCTGTAATCGACCCGTCTCACGCGCATGGACATGATCGTTTCGGGTGCGATTTCCCATCACGCCTGGAGGGAACTGC
>NW_016946673.1:0-287 GCF_001483705.2 Eufriesea mexicana
GGAAATATCCTATTGGCGTGCTACAGACGTTGCTGTACAATAGGGTCAGTCAGGAAAGTTCAATTCTGTTGACATTTTCGAATAATATCATGGTGAGCATACTTTCTTGCACGAATAAGTATTAAAGATACTATCAGCTTACTATGACGATTCCAATGCATTGGAGACTGACTGGATATACCAATTTCAATGACATCTTCGACTAATATCGCTGTGAGCAAGCTTTCTTGCATAAATAAGGAGGAACGGTCCTTTTGGCGTGCTGTAGCCATTGCAATGCAATAGAA
>NW_016946674.1:0-551 GCF_001483705.2 Eufriesea mexicana
TGATCGCGGAATTATAGTTAGTGCGTGTTACGTCAGGTTAGGTTTGGTTAGGTTAGGTTTCGTCAGGGTGTCTTTGAGTTTTGTGCTATACACTGCTGTTCGACGGATTTCTGCGCTCTGCTGTGCTCTAATATGTTCCGATTGCCTCATGGAAGGTCAGCAATAGTGATCGCGGAATGTTAGTTAATGCATGTTACGTCTGGTTTGGTTTGGTTAGTGTGTCTTTGAATTTTGTTCTATACACTGCTGTTCGACGGATATCTGCGCTCTACTGTGCTCTAATATGTGCTGCTTTGCTCTGGAAAGGCCAGCAATAGTGGTCTCCGTAAGTTATGTTGAGTTATGCTACGTTTGGTTTGGTTAGGTTAGGACGGGCTAGGTTAGGATATCTCTGACTTTTCTGCTTTACACTGCAATGCGGCGGATTTCTGCGGACTACTGTGCTCTGGTAATTTCTGCTTGGAAAGGCCAGCAACAGTGCTCTATGCATGTTACGTTGTTTTAGATTACGTTTGGTTATGTCATAATTGTTTAGGTTGGGCTAGGAAAGT
>NW_016946675.1:0-305 GCF_001483705.2 Eufriesea mexicana
GGCAAGTACAGCCATCTATTTGCCAGAGAAAGGGTCTATACAAAATCTATAATCCGCTATAGCAAGGTGAATATGTCGCCTAGCGCCTTCAATCCATTGGCATGTACAGCCATCTACTTTCCAGAGAATAAGTCTATTCAAAATCTATGAGCTGTCACAGCTTGGCGATTAGATCGCCTAACGCCTTCAATCCAATGGCAAGTACAGTCATCTACTTGCCAGAGAATGGGTCTATACATAATCTATAATCCGTTATAGCTTGGTGAATAGGTCGCCTAACGCATTCAATCCAATGGCAAGTACAG
>NW_016946675.1:360-606 GCF_001483705.2 Eufriesea mexicana
CGATTGGATCGCCTAACGCCTTCAATCCAATGGCAAGTACAGCCATCTACTTGCCAGAGAATGGGTCTATTCGAAATCTATAACCTGTTATAGCATGGTGAATAGATCGCTTAACGTCTTCAAAACAATGGCAAGTACAGCCATCTATTTGCCAGAGAAAGCGTCTATACAAAATCTATAATTCGTTATAGCTTGGTGAATAAGTCGCCTAGCGCCTTAAATCCATTGGCATGTACAGCCATCTAC
>NW_016946676.1:0-546 GCF_001483705.2 Eufriesea mexicana
TTTGTATGATTTTTTCTCCCGATCTTTCGGTCTGCATGTGACTGGAAAGTGATTACATTTTTCGATGGTGGCCGAAACGATTTCTGGTTCGACCAGTCTAATCTACATACTCGTATGTATCACGTGTATAAATTGTGTGGGCGTAGGTCACGTGGTTCAAATTTTACAGCGTTTCAAACACAGAATCCGCAGGACTGAGAGTTTCGAATTTTAGTGTTAGTTTTGATGCTGCTATGAGCTTGCCAGTGAAGCTGCGAGAGCGAGCTTTGGGCACCTTGGAGCTTACAGTATGCCCTATGCGTCCATATACTTTTCGCAAGCTTTCGGTCTTGTTGGATTTTTGTATGATCTTTCTCCCGAGCTTTCGGTCTGCATGTGAATCGAAAGTGATTACATTTTTGGGTGGTGGCCGAATCGATTTCCGGTTCGACCAGTGTAATCTACATACTCGTATATGTCACGTGTTTAAATAGCGTGGGCGTTGGTCACGTGGTTCGAATTTTACAGCGTTTCAAAGACAGAATCCGTAGGCCTGCGAGGTTCGAA
>NW_016946677.1:0-950 GCF_001483705.2 Eufriesea mexicana
TTTCGGCTACTATCGTGGTGACCTAACTTTCTTGCATATTCAAGGAGAAAAGATTCTACTGGCGTGCTATAGCCATTGCAATGCTGTAGTATCTCGCTGGAAAATACATTTTTATTGTCATTTTCGACTAATACCGTGGCGAAATATCTGTATCGCATGAATAAGGATGAAATACTCTATTGGCGCGCTATGGCCATTACAAAGCTATAGAATCTGGCTGGAAAATACAATTTTATAGACATTTTTGACTAATATCGTGGCGAAATAACTTTCTTGCATAAATAAGGAAGAAATATTCCTTTCGCGCGCTACATCCTTTGCAGTGCTATAGAATCTGGCTGGAAAATTCAATTTTATTTACGTTTTCGACTACTATCGTGGTGACCTAACTTTCTTGCATATGCAAGGAGGAAAGCTTCTACTGGCGTGCTATAGCCTTTACAATGCTATAGAATCTGGCTGGAAAATACAATTTTAAAGACATTCTTGACTAATATCGTGTCGAACTAACTTTCTTGCATAAATAGGGATGAAATATTCCATTGGCGCGCTAAATCCATTGCAACGCAACAGAATCTGTCTGGAAAACTCGATCTAATGTACATTTTCGGCTGATATCTTGGTGAGCTACCTTTCCCGAATAAATAATGATGAAAGATTCTACTGGCGTGCTATAACCATTGCAATGCTATGGAATCTGGCTTGAAAATTCAATCTTATTGGCATTTTCGACTAACATCGTGGAGAACACATTTTCTTGCATAAATAAGGACGATAGATACTATTGGCGTGATATAGGCATTGAAATGCTATTGAATCTGGCTGGAAAGTCCAATATTATTCACGTTTTCGACAAATATCGTGGTGGGCTAACTTTCGTGCATTAATAAGGAGGAATGATTCTTGTGACGTGCTATAGCCATTGCAATGCTGTAGAATCTGGCTGGAAA
>NW_016946678.1:0-243 GCF_001483705.2 Eufriesea mexicana
TGCTTCAGTATTTTCTGCTTGTCTCCGGGAAGGCCAGCAACAGTTGTCTCGGCAAGAAATTTTAAGTCATGTTTCGTTAGGTTGGTTTGGGTTAGGCTAAGTTTTGTTAGGATAGCCTTAACTTTTGTCCTCCAAACTGTTATTCGGTGAACTCCTGCGGCCTACTGTACTCTATTATGCCATGCTTTGCTCTGGGGAGGGCAGCAAAGGCGGTGTGGGCACGTTAGATTGAGTTAGGTTAAG
>NW_016946679.1:0-678 GCF_001483705.2 Eufriesea mexicana
CGTAGCACAAATGTGACTAACATGCCTGGACCATAATTACTGGCTTCCTCTGAGTCAAGCAGATTATAGTAGTTCTGTGTAGAGGGTAGTAGTCAACCAGAAAGCAGTGCATAGCACATAAATCAAAGATACCCTGACCAAACCTGACCTAACCTGACCCAACCAAACGCAGCCTGACCCAACGTAACGTACCGATTCAACTACTGCATGCCCCCCCCCCAGGGCCAAGCTGAACATATTAGAGCTGAGTGGGGTTCTGAAATCCGCCGATAAACAGTGTACAGCGCATAAGTCACAGCTAGACCCTACTAACCTGACCAATCGCAAAGAAACCAAACGTGACCTAACACAACCTAACGGACGCGATCACTATTGCTGGCCTCCCCGGATCCTCGTACAACGCATTAGAGGAGTGTAGATAGAAGAAGTCCATAGAATCGCAGTGTGTAGCAGTAAAGTCCAAGCTATAAGAACCTAAGGCGTGCAAACATAACGCAGTGTGTAGCAGTAAAGTCCAAGCTATAAGGACCTAAGGCGTGCAAACATAACCGAACCGAACGACGCCTAAGTTAACTTAACGAGGCGCGGCAACTATTGCTGGCCACCCCAGTCTCGAGCAGTGTATGGTAGAGCAATGTAGGGCGTAAAAGTCCACCGAAGCGCAGTTTGTAGCACAGA
>NW_016946680.1:0-849 GCF_001483705.2 Eufriesea mexicana
GCAATGCTAGTGCTACAGCAAACCAATGGAATCTTTCCCTCGTATTTGTTCAGATTCGTTTGCTCACCGCGATGTTAGACGAGAGTGTCAATAAAATTGAATTATTCAGTCGGATTCTACTGCAATGCAATGGCTATAGCAAACCAAGAGAATCATTCCTCCTTATTTATGCAGAAATGATTGCTCGTCGCGATTTTAGTCGAAAATGCCAATAAAATTGAGATTTTCCGGCAGATTCTGTTGCAAAGCAATGGTTATTGCACACCAATAGGATCTTTCCTCCTTATTTATGCAGAAAAATTTACGCACCACCATTTTAGTCGATAATGAGTATTCTGGTCAGATTCTATTGCAATGCAATGGCTACAGCATACCAACGTTATCTTTCTTTCGTATTTATTCAGAAAAGCTCGCAGACCGCGTTATTAGTCGAGATTGTCAATAAAATTGAGCTCTTCAGACAGATTCTGTTGTAATGCGATGGCTATAGCAAACCAATGGAATATTTCCTCCTTATTTATGGAGAAAAGTTCTCTCACCACGATGTTTGTCGAAAATGTCAAGAAAATTGAAGATTCCGGTCTCATTCTATAGCAATGCAGTAGCTATAGCAAACTAATAGAAGCTTTCCTCATTATTTATTCCGAAAGGCTTGCTCACATCGGTATTGGTTGAAAATGACAATACGATTGAATTTTCCAGGCGGATTCTAATGCAATGCAATGTCTACAGCAGTCCAATAGAATCTTTCCATCGTATTTATTCATAAAAGCTTACTCACAGCGGTATTAGACGAGAATGTCAATCAAATTGAATTTTTCGGTCCGATTCTATTGCAATGCAATGGCT
>NW_016946681.1:0-250 GCF_001483705.2 Eufriesea mexicana
AACAGATCGTCTATCGCCTTCAATCCGATGGCAGGTACAGCCATTTACATGCCAGAGAATAGGAATATTCAAAGTCTATAATCTGGTATAGCTTGGTGAATAGGTCGCCTCACGCCTTCAACCAATGGAAAGTACTGCCATCTCTTGCCTGGGAATGGGTCTATTCAAAATCAATAGTCTGTTATATCTTGGTGAATATATCGCCTAACGCCTTCAATACAATGGCAAGTACAGCCATCTACTTGCCAGA
>NW_016946682.1:0-550 GCF_001483705.2 Eufriesea mexicana
ATTTCCGACTAATATCGTTGTGAAATTCCTTTCCCACATAAATAATGAGGAAGGATTCTATTGACGTGCTATATCCATGGCAGTGCTATATAATCTGGCTGGAAAATCCCATTTTATTGACGTTTTCGACTAATATCGTGTTTGGCACAGTTTCGTGCATAAATATGGAGGAAAGATACTAGTGGCGTGCTATAGCCATTGCAATGCTATAGAGTATGTCTGGAAAATTCAATTCTATTTACGTTTACGACTAATATCGTGGTGACCTATCTTCCTTGCAAATGCAAGGAGGAAGGATTCAACTGGCGTACTATAGTCATTGCAATCCCATAGAATCTGTCTGGAAAATACAATTCTAATGACGTTTTCGACTAATATCGTGGTGACCTAACTTTCTTGTATATATAAGGGGGAAAGATTCTACTGGAATGCTATAGTCATTGCGATGCTATTCTAGCTGGAAAATTCAGTTCTGTTGATATTTGCCAATAACATCGTGGTCTGCTAACTATCTTGTATAAATATGAACGAAATGCTCTATTGGCTTGCT
>NW_016946683.1:0-237 GCF_001483705.2 Eufriesea mexicana
GAGCGTAGAAACCCTTCAAATAGCAGCGTATTGCACAAAAATCAAAGCGATCCCAACCAAACATACCCAAACAGAGCCTAACGAAGCGTAACATGATTCAACCCAACGTGCCGCGACCACCATACCTGGTGTCCCCAGAGACAAGCAGTGCGTGATAGCGCACAGTACCGCGCACAAGTCCAGAGAATAGCAGTGCGTAGCACAAAAGTCAAAGCTATCCCAAACTAACCAAACATA
>NW_016946684.1:0-670 GCF_001483705.2 Eufriesea mexicana
ACATACTGGAACACAGTAGAGTGCAGAAGTTCACCTAAGAGCAGCTTATACCACGAAAGTCAATGGAACATGTACCTAACCCAAACTAGTATAGCCAAGCCAACCGTAGCCTAACTCAAGCTAACGTGCCGAGACCACAATTACAGGCCTCCCGCGGTTCGAGCAGAGTTTAGTATTCGAGCAGAGTTTAGTCGGGTAATATATGGCATAGAAATCCACAGAACAGCGGTATACAGCGCAAAAGTCACAACAATCCTGTCGTAACCTGGCCAATCGTAACATTAGCAAACGTGGCCTAACAAAACCTATCGTGCCACGACCGCCATTGCTGGCCACCGCAGAGCCGAGCAGAGTATTTTAGAGCAACGTAGTGCGTAGACACCCAACGTCTGGTAGTGTAAAGCGCAAATGTCAAAGCTATCCTATCCTAACCTATCCAAACGCAGTATAAGCAACCGCAAAGTCACAACACCTTACGTGCCGAGACCACTATCACTGGCATCCGCAAAGCCAAGCGGAATATTCTACAGCACAGCAGGGCGCAGGAGGCCACCAAGTAGCAGTGTGGAGCACAAAGTCAGAATTATCTTAACCTAACCTAGCCTAACCTAACATAAGCAAACGAAGAATAAGTAAACCGGACGTGCCGCGACCACTATTGCTGCCCTCC
>NW_016946685.1:0-283 GCF_001483705.2 Eufriesea mexicana
TAAGTAAGGAGGAAAGATGCTTTTTGAGTGCTATAGCCATTGCAATGATATAGAATGTCTCTGGAAAATACAATTTTGTTGACATTTTCGAATAATACCGTGGTGAGCTAACTTCCTTGCGTAAGTAAGGAGGAAAGATGTTTTTTAATTGCTATAGCCATTACAATGGTATAGATTGTGGCCGGGAAATACAATTTTGTTGACATTTTCGGCTAATATAGTGGTGAGCTTACTTTCGTGCATAAATAAGGAGGAAAGATTCTATTGGTGTGCCATAGCCATT
>NW_016946686.1:0-240 GCF_001483705.2 Eufriesea mexicana
TATAGCTTGGTGAATAGATCGCCTGACGCCTTCAATCCAATGGCAAGTACAGCCATCTACTCGGCCGAGAATAGGTCTATTGAATATCTATAATCAGTTATAGCTTGGTGAATAGATCGCCTGACGCCTTCAATCCAATGGCAAGTGCTGCCATCTACTCGTCCGAGAATAGGTCTATTGAATATCTATAATCTGATATAGCTTGGTGAATAGTTCGCCTATCGCCCTCAATCCAATGGC
>NW_016946687.1:0-468 GCF_001483705.2 Eufriesea mexicana
AGCGCGTTCTAGCTGCCCGCCTCCGAGAGCATTTAACGAACGTGGGTCCCGATATCAGCGTCAACCAGTTCGGATTCCGGCATGGCCGGTCAACGATCGACGCGATCAAGCGCGTTCGTACCCTGTCGGAGGCTGCCGTCGACCGTGGCGGAGTGGTGCTGGCGGTCGGTGTGGATATCGCCAACGCCTTCACCACCCTACCCTGGACTCCCATCCGGTGTGCCCTGTTGTATCACAGGGTTCCCCAATACATGATGGCGGTGATCGGCGACTATTTGGCGGAGCGGTCGATCGAATATCCCGGACGATACTCGACCGTCGTGCGTGCGACGAACTGCGGGGTTCCACTGGGATCGGTCCACTCGGACCGATTCTCTGGGACCTCGCGTACGACGCCGTGTTGCGCACTCCCCTACCCCGCGGCCTGAGCCTGACGTGTTACGCGGACGACACGCTGGTGATGGCCGC
>NW_016946688.1:0-1249 GCF_001483705.2 Eufriesea mexicana
CGTGGTGAGCTAACTTTCTTGCATAAATAAGGAAGAAATATCCTATTGGCGTGCTATAGTCTTCGCGATGCTATAGAGTCTGTCTGGAAAATTCAATCGTTTTGACATTTTCGATTAATATCGTGGTGAGCAACCCACTTGTGTAAATAAGGAGGAAAGATACTATAGGCATGATATAGCCAATGCAATTCTATATAATCTGCGTGCCAAATTCGATTTTATTGACATTTTCGACAAATATCGTGGTGAGCTTACTTTCTTGCATAAATAAGGAAGAAATAACCTATTAGCGTGCTATAGTCACTGCGATGCTATAGAATCTGTCTGGAAAATTCAATTTTAATGACGTTTTCGGCTAATATCGTGGTGACCTAACTTTCTTGCATAAATAAGGAGGGAAGATTCTATTGGTGTGATATAGCCATTGCAATGCTATAACATCTGGCTGGAAAATACAATTTTATCGACATTTTCGACTAATATCGTGATGGCCTAACTTTCTTGCATATGTAAGGAGGAAAGACTCTACTGGCGTGCTATAACCATTGAAATGCTACAGAATATGGGTGGAAAATACAATTTTATCGACATTTTCGACTGATATCGTGGTGACATAACTTTCTTGCATAAATAAGGCGGGAAGATTCTATTTTCGTGATATAGCCATTGCAATGATATAAAATCTGGCTGGAAAATACAATTTTATCGACATTTTCAACTAATATCGTGATGGCCTAACTTTCTTGCATATGTAAGGAGGAAAGACTCTACTGGCGTGCTATAACCATTGAAATGCTATAGAATCTGAGTGGAAAATTCAATTTTGTCAACATTTTCGACTAATATCGTGGTGAATTGTCATGCTTGCATAAATAATAATGAAATATTCTATTGGCGAGCTATAGCCACTGTAATGCTATATAATCTGGCTGGAAAATTCAATTTTATTGCCATTTTCTACAAATATCGTGGCGACATAACTCTCTTGCATACATAAGGGGGAAAGATTCTACTGGCGTGCTATATCCATTGTAATGCAATAGAATCTGTCTGGAAAATTGAATTTTATTGACATTTTCGACTAATATCGTGGTGAGCAAACCCACTTGTGTAAGTAAGGAGGAAGGATACTATAGGCATGCTATAGCCATTGCAATTCTATAGAATCTGCGTGCAAAATTCGATATATTGACATTTTCGACTAATATCGTGTTGAGCTAACTTTCTTGCATAAATAAGGAAGAAATAT
>NW_016946689.1:0-506 GCF_001483705.2 Eufriesea mexicana
CTGTTATAGCTTAGTGAATACGTCGCCCAACGCCTTCAATCCAATGGCAAGTACAGACTTATAGTTGCCAGAAGATACGTCTATTCAAAGTCTATAACCTGATATAGCTTGGAGAATCGGTCGCCTAACGTCTTCAACCAATGGTTAGTACAGCCATCTACTTGCCAGATAATAGGACTACTCAAAATCTACAACCTGTTATAGCTTGGTGAATAGATCGCCTTACGCCTTCAATCCAATGGCAAGTACAGCCTTCTACTTGCAGAGAGTAGGTCTATTCAAAATACATAACCTGCTATAGCTTGGTGAATAGATCGGCTAACGCCTTCAATCCAATGGCAAGTGCAGCCGTCTACTTGACAGACAGTAGGCCTATTCAAGGTCTACAATATGTTATAGCTTGGTGAGTACATCGCCTAACGCCTTCAATGAAATGGCAATTGCAGCCATTTACTTGCCAGAGAATAGGTCTATTCAAAGTCTATAATCTGCTATAGCTTAGTGAG
>NW_016946690.1:0-470 GCF_001483705.2 Eufriesea mexicana
ATCTTAAGCTTATAATTAACTTATTACTGACTTATATGTATTTTATAACTAATTTATGTCTAATTTATGACTATCTTATAGCTAATGTAAAACTAACTTATAGCTAATTTATAACTATCACTTATAACTATTATATAGTGTTTCAACTTTGGTGCGTAGCTCTTAGCTTGGTGTGAATTTCAAAGAGTAATCCTTGAAAATTCTACCAATTACCAGGTCTCACCACGTGGAGGTGGCTACGCATCGGGACCCGACATGCGCCCCAGTGGCGCAGCCTACTGGTGCTATCCTTATCAAAGATATTCTAATCTAACTTGGAGCGAATTAAGTTAAAATAACTCTACTGACACTTTATAAAATTTCGTGTCTTATCAAAGGGACTTCGATTCGGACTTCGATTCGGTATTCTAAAATTTATTACTCTACTGTCGCAACGCTAACAGACTCTAATATTTCTAAGTTCCCACAAA
>NW_016946691.1:0-459 GCF_001483705.2 Eufriesea mexicana
GCTCTGACTTTTCCGATACACGCCGCGATTCCTTCGATTTCAGAGCGCTACTATCCTCTGATATGTTCTTCCCCACTGTGTGGGGGACGGCAGTGGTGGTCGCGCAACGTAATACAGAAATATGTTACGTTCGGTTATATCACGGTTGGTTGGATTAGGACAGTATGTCTTTGACTTTTGCGCTATACGCAGCTAATCGCTGGATTTCTCAGCTCGACTGTGTTTTAGTATATTCTGCTTGGCTCTATGAAGGCCAGCAAGCGTGTCCTCGGAACGTAAGGTTGAGTTCGATTACGTCCGGTTGTGTTACGATAATTAGGTTTGGATACGGAAGCTTTGACTTTTGTAATACAAACTGCGATTCTATGGATTTCTGAGAGCTCCTCCCCACTACTATGTTCTGCTCGACTCTGGGTATGCCAGTAATTGTGGTCGAGGCACGTTAGGTGAGTAAAGTTA
>NW_016946692.1:0-982 GCF_001483705.2 Eufriesea mexicana
ATTGGTATCGTTTTCCAAAGAATAATCTTTGGGATATTATACCAAGCTAAGAGCTACGCACAATGTTGAAGATATTTCTCATCTCTTGTAAATTTTCAGTGTTCTCTTCGGAATTTGAAAATAGAGAATAGGCAATATCTGTTTAAAAAATATTTAAATGAAGAGGAATTAAGCTAACAAAGAGAGTACAAGTGCTTCGGGTAACCGATTTAGTTGATACTCTGCAGGTTGGTACATATCGTCATGCAGTTTAAGAAAATATATCATTATAGCGGCAACTACTCAATAGTTTTTGAGATATTTACGATTAAAGTTTCATCACTTCCTTAATTACAGATTTATTTCCATCACTTGACAAGTTAAGTCGTGGCCAAACAGCGATAGATGAAAATTCCTGTGGTAATGGACCGTGGTTCGATTCTCGTCCCATAGTTGGTAGTTTTGTAATCTATTTTTAATTTTGTGTTCATTTTTCATCTTTGAAAAAATTGTAAATAAATTTTCTTAATAAAATAATTTATTTTTTACGCTTTCTTATGCTAGGTATATATTTATTAAAAATAATAAGAATATTATGCAAGAAAAATACTTTTCTATAGCAATCTTATTTACTACAGGAAATACAAAACCTATTGCTCATGTACGTATTAATTATTAAATTAAATACTGTATATAAATGTTGCTTATAATTTCAATTTTGCTGTGCAGTTATAATTGTTCATGAATTAATTAGAAAAACTTGGGAATTTATTAATTTTCTACTGCCGAATAAATAAAAATTTTACCGTCTGCGATCAGCGCCATCTGCGATCAGCGCCATCTATGATTTGTGCTTAAAAATCAAGAAAGTAATAGGAATATAGAATAGGCAAGGAGGTCGTCAAAGAGTTGGTAGACAAGGACAGAAAGGGGATAGAAATGGATAAAATAGCTCCGGCAGTGAAAAATTATTAATTACTCAATTTCCGCAAACAATTTGTGA
>NW_016946693.1:0-834 GCF_001483705.2 Eufriesea mexicana
CACAGTAGGTCACGGAAATCCGAGGAAGAGCTCTGTAAAGTACAACAAACGAAGTAGTAAACCGTAACCTAGTTGAACGTACACACCCAAACGTAACCTAGCTCAACTTAACATGACGAGACTACTATTGCTGGCCTCCACAGGGGCAAGAAGAATGTAGTAGAGTACAGTAGTGCGCAAAGAGCCCGCCGCAGTGCAGTGAATAGCACAAAATTCGAAGGCATCTTAACCTAACCCGATCTAACTTAACCCAACCAAACGCAACATACCACAACCTAACGTGTCGCGGTCGCTATTGCTCGCCTTCACAGAGTCTAGCGGAGTATAGTAGAGCAGCGCAGAGTAGAAATCCACCGGAGAGTAGCGTATCGCTCAAAAGTCAAAGAAATCATAACCATGCCTTTCTAGCCTACCCTAACTAAACGTGACATAGCTCAACCTAGAGTGCCGATACCACTAATACTGGCCACCCCAGAGCCAAGCAGAGTATATTAGAGCGCAGTAGAGCGCAGAAGTCGTGTGACAGCAGTGTATATCACAGATGTCTAAACTCTCCTCTCCCAACCTCACAGAACGTAACACAACGTAACGCTACACATCACAACCTAATGTGCCGAGACCACTATTGCTCGAGTCCCCGGAGTAGAGCTGAGTGTAGTGGAGCAATGCAGAGCGCAGGAATCCACCAAATAGCAGTGTATAGAACAAAAGTCAGAGAATTCCTAACCTCACCTCCCTAACCAAACCTAAAGAAACGTAACCTAACTCAACCTAACCTGCAGAGACTATTAATACTGGCCACCACAGAGCGAAGCACTGCATATTATAGCACAC
>NW_016946694.1:0-589 GCF_001483705.2 Eufriesea mexicana
AGGATTGAAGGAAAATCAGACCGAACTACGATTGAAGATGATTAGGACAGACAAAGGTGGAGAGTATTTAGGAAAGCATTAAATAGCTGGTTTCAGTCAAAACGAATAGTTCGTGGATTGAGTCCTCCCATGACACCTGAACGTCAAGGAATTGCAAAAAGAGCGATCAGGGCCAGCAACGAAACATCCAGGACGATATCGGCAGATTCAAAACTAAGTCATATCTTTTGGGTGGAGGGAGCGAATATAGAGGTATACATTCGAAGTCAGCGGGAACACGATAAAGCGTCATATGAGATTTGGTACAGAAAAGAACCCAACATGAAGCACATGCAGCGATTTGTGTGTATACCGTGTTTAATAAATAAAGGAGAATGTAAGTGGAAATTCGAAGTAGAGACTTTAAATGGAATATTTGTGTGATGTAAGGAAAATATTACATACCGGATATGCATACCAGAAAGATAAAATATAAAGTGCGACTCTGACGTATGATTTGCAGAAGAAAGGAACGGATCGGACTTGCTTCGATACAAAGAAGTTGGAGGCGAAAATAATGAAGACTTATTTCTTGTTAATTTTGATGTAG
>NW_016946695.1:0-605 GCF_001483705.2 Eufriesea mexicana
GGAAAGATTCTATTGGGGTGCTATTGCCATTGGAATGCTATAGAATCTGGCTGGAAAATTCAATGTTATTTGCATTTTCCGCTAATATCGTGGCGAGCTATCTTTCTTGCTTCGATAAGGAGGAAGGACACTATTGGCGTGCTATGGCCATTGCAATGCTGTAGAATCTGCCTGAAAAATTCAATTTTATAGACATTTTCGACTAATATCTTGGTGTGCTAATTTTGTTGGGTAAATAAGGAGGAAAGATTCTATTGGCGTTTTATAGCCATTGCAATGCTGTAGAATCCGATTGGAAAATTCAATTTCATTTACATTTTCGACTAATATCGTGGTGAGCTAATTTTCTTGCATAAATAAGAAAGGAGGAAAGATTCTATTGGCGTGCTATAGCCATTGAAATGCGATAGAATCAGGTTGGGAAATTCAATTTTATATTCATTTTCGATTAATATCGTGGTGAGGTAACTTCCTTGCATAAATAATGAGGACAGAGTATATTGGCGTGCTACAGCTATTGCAATGCTATAGAAACGTGCTGGAAAATTAAATTTTATTGTTATTTTCGGCTAATATCGTGGTGAGGTAACTCCCTTGTATCCGTG
>NW_016946696.1:0-1137 GCF_001483705.2 Eufriesea mexicana
CACATGCGTCAAAGCACGAGGTACTAACAATTGACACAATAGTACTCAGTACAACCATCATGGCATTACTGCAACCGAAGCATTAATCTGTTCACTGATGACATAAATTCCACAGTATTTCTAGATGAACCATTGTATACATCAGTTATGTCTACTGATATCTCAATTCCCGGTACAGTACTTGGTACATCCGCCGATAAAGGTATGTAGTCGTTGGATTATTCTCTTCTGTGATGGCTTAAATTACAAAGCAAGTCTACGTGAGGCGATATATAGTACGGTTATTGCTGGGGATATTTCCGATTGACGATACGGTTCTTAGCTCATCCAGCAGCAAAGCACGGTAGCCAATGAATTAATCTGTGCAGTGATGATTTAGATTCTACAGCTATTCTAGAATGACAAAAGGCAGCTCCAATACCGCACGAGGCATTAATACCTGGCAACACAGTACGATGTATAGCTATCATGACGGTACTCTATCCGTTGGCTTAATTTGCTCTCTTATGGTGTAAATTTCAATGCAGCGATAGAGTAATCTATGTATACATCAGTTGTTGCTGGGGATAAATAATTCCCTGTACGGTAGTTGGTACATCCAGCGATAAGCTCTGCAGCCGCTGGATTATCCAGTTCAGTAGTGATTTAAGGTATACTGCAATTCTATAATGGCATAGGACTGACCTATTATGTCTCAAGACATAAACAACAGAAAAAACACTACTGAGTATGGTCGTCGTCACAGTACCTTAGCCGTCGTACTAATTTGAGCACTGACAGTGTAACCTTAACGACAATTCGAGAATAATCAAATTATGGTACTAACATGGCCAGAGATATATGCAGTTGACTGTACGGTACTTAGTACATCCATCAGCAGAGCACTGATAATTATGGTACTAACACGGCCAGAGATATGTGCAGTTGACTGTACGGTACTTAGTACATCCATAAGCAGAGCACTGTATTCGCTGAATTAAAGTCCTCAATGATGATGTTCAGTATATAGCAATACTAGATTGACAATAGATACATCCTTCAGAGCTGCCGATATTAAGAGCTGGCATAACTCTGCTGAGGAGAGCCATCACCCCAGCGCCACTGTCGTTGTGTTAATTTGTTCACTGATGGTTTAAA
>NW_016946697.1:0-471 GCF_001483705.2 Eufriesea mexicana
GCCCTGGGGTACCATTCCGTCACCCGATGCACGGGGAGGTGACTGGTGGGTGCACCAGCCGGTTAGCGACCCCCTCAGGGCATCTGACATCCCCCTGAGTCTAGATACCTTCTCCCCGGGAAGGGCGTCACTCGGGGAGTGACTGTATCACGTCCCAAATCGTGGGAACAATATGGATCGTAAATTTGTCAAACTTGGGGATTTGGGGGGGATTTATGCGAGAATCGAGATGTGCAGGAAGCTGCACAAGAAGTTGTAATGAGGAGCTTGTCTGCTTCGACTTGGCGTGGTAGCGGTGAGGCAGTACGTAGTGTAAGTCCCGCCAGGAGAGTGAAGCGTCCTTGTGTCGAGAATGACGGTCAGTGTGTGAATGAGGATTGTATGAGTGTAGAGTTGGATGTGTTGCGTGCAATAGGGGAGAAAATGAGGAAGTTGGTGTTTGCGGAAGGAAATCGTGTGTCTGAGAATGTA
>NW_016946698.1:0-518 GCF_001483705.2 Eufriesea mexicana
ATTAGAGCACAGTATAGCGCACAAGCCCTCCGGGCAGCAGCGTATAGCACGAAAATCAATGCTATCATCTCCTACCCTAACAAGACGTGGCATAACAAAACGTAGGCTGAATGAACTAACCCGGCGGAACCCCTATTACTGGCCGCCCCACAGTCGAGCAGAGTATAGTAGAGCAATGTAAAGCATAGAAATGCGACGAATAGCGGCGCACAGCACAAGGGTCATAGCTACCATTTCCTAATCGGTCCAACCGTAATGTAATCAAACACAGCCTCACTGTGTATGACCACCATCAAACTCCGCTTCACGTTCCGAGTCCACTATTACTGGATTCCCCAGTGCCAAGTATAATATACTAGAGCACAGGAGAGCGCAGAAGGCCTCCAAAGAGCAGCGAGTGGCACAGACGTCGAAGATGCCCTAACCTTACATGACACAACATAACCAAGCCAAAGGAATCCTAACTCAACGTACCAAACCTCAACCACTATTGCCGGACGCCCCAGGGCGAAGCAGAT
>NW_016946699.1:0-2222 GCF_001483705.2 Eufriesea mexicana
ATGCCCTGCTTGGCGAATGGGAGGCCAGCAATAGTGGGATAGGCGCGTTACGTTTAGACTGGTTACGTTTGGTAGTGTTAGGTTAGGCAAGGTAATGTTGGTTAATCTTTCACTTTTAAGGTTAACACTCCAATGCGGCGGATATCTGCGATCCACTGTATTCTAATGTGTTCTGAGCGGCTATGGGGAAGCCAGCAGGAGTGGTCGCGGCACACTAGGTTTTGTTATGCCACATATGGTGGTGTAAAGTGTGGTTATCGTAGGATATGAGAGCTTTGACTCTTGCGCGGTGCACTGCACTTCGGCGAACTTCTGCGCTCTACATTGCTCTACTATATCCTGCTCGACTCGCGGGAGGCCAGCAATGGTCGTCGCGGCACTACAGGTTGTGCTGGGTTACGTTTCATTGGGTTAGCTTGTGTCAAGTTTGGTCAGGATGGCAGTGACTTTCGAGCTATGCACCATTCTTCCGTGGATTTCTGCTCTCTACTGTGCTCTAATATGTCCTGCATTGCTCTTGGAAAGCCTGAGGTTGTGGCCGCTGCACGTTAGGTCGTGTCATGTTACGTTCGGATAGGTTATGTTAGCACGGATTAGGTCTGGGTACCTTTGTCCCTTCTGCTATTCACCGCCATTCTATTGATTTCTCCGCTCCACTTTTATCTAATAAGTCCTGCCTGTCTCTGCGGAGGCCAGGAATGGAGGTCGATGCAGGTAAGGCTTTGTCACGTTACGCTTGGTTAGGCTCGGTTTGGTTATGTTTCGTTGGGGAAGCTTTTACTTTTGTGCAGGACGCTGCTGTTAGGTGGATTTCTACGCTCCACTGTGATCGAATATTCTCCTCTTTGCTCTCGGGAGGCCAGTAGCTGCGGCTGCGGCGAGTTAGGTTTGGTTAAGTTACGTTTGGTTGGGCAAGGTTTCTTTGGTTTCGTCTTGGGAATCTTTGTCTTTTGTGCTATGCACCGCCGTTCTATGTACTCCTGCGCTCTACTTTCCTCCAATATGCACTGCTTTGCGATGAGGTTGCCGGCAACAGTGGTCCAGGTGCGTTAGGTTGAGTTAGGTTACGCTTGGTTATGATGTGTTTGGTAAAGTTAGGGCAGGATACCTTTGTCTTTTGTGCTATACACGGCAATTCGGTGGATTACTGCGATCTTCTTTGCTCTAGTATGCTTTGCTTGGCTCTGCAGAGGCAATCTAAAGTGGTGTCGGCACGATTGGTAGAGCTATGCTACGTTCGGGTATGTTACGTTTGGCAATGTTGGGATATGGTAGCTACGGCTATTCTGATATGCACTCCGATTTTGTGGATTCGTACGCTATACTCTCCAATAATATGCCCTGCTTGGTTGTGGGGTGGCAGCAATAGTGTTCCCGGCTCGGTAGGTTGAGTTAAACTACTTTCGGTTATGTTACGTTTGGCTATGTTAGGATTGGGTAGCTTCGACTGTTGTGCTGTACGCTGCGATTCTATGGTTTTCTGAGCTCTATTCTCATCTAATGAGCTCTCCTTGGCTATGCGGATGCCAGCAATGCTGGCCGCGGTACGTTAGGTTTAGTTATTCTATTTTTGGTTAGGTTAGGATAGGTCTGGTGAGATCAGGATATGTTTGACTTTTGTGATCTACGTTGCTTTTTGGTGTATTTCGACGCTTTGCTGTGCTCTACTATACACTGTTCGACTCTTTGGAAGCCAGTAATTATTGTCTCTGTGCGTCAGGTTGTGCTAGACTACGTTCGATTAGAGCATGTTAGTTAGGTTTTGGTCTGGATAGCTTCGACTTCCGTGGTATAGAAAGTTGTTGGGTACATTTCTGCGCTATACTGTTCTACAGTAAGTTCTAGTTGACTCTGGGGAAGCCAGTAATGGTATTCTCTGCACGTTAGTCTGGGATAGATTACGTTTCCCTGTGTTACATTTGGTAAAGCTAGGATAGTACACCTTTGACTTTTCTGCTATGGAACGCTATTCGGTGGGATACTGCGTCCTACTGTGCTCTAGTATATTCTACTTGGGTCTGGGGAAGCCAGCAGTAATGTTCATTGCACGTTAGCCTGAGTTAGGTTGCGTTTCGTTCGGTTAGGATGGCTTTGCCTCTTGTGCTATATGCTGCTTTTCGGACTACTTCAGCGTTCTACATTGGTCTGCTGTACTCTGCTTAGCACCCGCGGGGTCAGCAATAGTGGTCATGGCACGTAAGGTTGGGTCACGTTACGTCTAC
>NW_016946700.1:0-676 GCF_001483705.2 Eufriesea mexicana
CTCTATAGCATTGCAATGGCTATAGCACGCCAATAGATTCCGACTTCTTTATTTATGCAAGAAGGCTAGCACATCAGGATACTAGTGGAAATTGTCAACAAAATTGAGTTTTCCAGGCAAATTATATAGCATTGCAATGGCAATAGGACGCCAATAGCATCTTTTCTCCTTATTTA
Source organism: Eufriesea mexicana (assembly GCF_001483705.2). NCBI lineage: Eukaryota > Metazoa > Arthropoda > Insecta > Hymenoptera > Apidae > Eufriesea > Eufriesea mexicana. Next base: position 177 of record NW_016946700.1, read on the forward strand.
AGCAAGAAAGGTAGCTCAACACGATATTATCCGAAAATGTCAATAAAATTGAATTTTCCATCCAGATTCTATAGCATTGCTATGGCTATAGCACGCCAATAGAATCTTTCCAGCTTATATATGCAAGAAAGTCAGCACCCCACTATATAAGAGGGAAATATCAATGCATTTGAATTTTCCATTCAGATTCTACAGCATTGCAATGGCTATAGCACGCCAATAGAATCTTTCCTTCTTATTTATGCAAGAAAGTTAGCTCAACACGATATTTGCCGAAAATGTCTATAAAATTGAATTTTCCATCCAGATTCTATAGCATTGCAATGCCTAGAGCACGCCAATAGAATCTTTCCTCCTCACTTATGCAAGAAAGGTGGCTCACTACTAAGATATTAGTCGATAATGTCAATAAAATTAGGTTTTACAGCAGAATCTACGGCATTGCAATTGCTAAAGTACGCCAATAGAATCTTTCCTCCTTATTTATGCAAGAAAGTTAG
>NW_016946701.1:0-387 GCF_001483705.2 Eufriesea mexicana
GCAGCGCCGAAGTCGTAGCTATCGTAACCTAACCTGACCTAACCTAACCTAAACAAATGTAATCTAACTGTTCATGACGAGACGCTACTGCTATTACTGGCCTCCCCAGAGACAGCAAGACGAATTAGGGAAGCGTAGAGCGCAGAAATCCATAGGATCGCAGCGTGTAGCACAAAACGCATAGCATCCCTGTTCTAACCTGCTAAACATAACGTAAGCGACCGTAATATAACTCGAACTTACGTGCCGAGATCATTTTTGCAGGCATCAGCAGAGCCACGCAGAACATGTTAGAGGGCTCTAAATCGCAGAAATCCAGAACACCACAGTGTATAGGAAAGAAGACAAAGTTACTCGAACCCAAAGCAGCCAAACATAACGTTGCAT
>NW_016946702.1:0-919 GCF_001483705.2 Eufriesea mexicana
AAAGCATCTGTACTCCTTATTTATGCAAGAAAGTTAACTAACCTCCATATTAGTCGGAAATGTAAATAAAATTGAACTTTAAAGCCAGATTCTGTAGCATTGCGACGGCTATAGTACGCCAATTGAATCCTTCCTCGTTATTTATGAAAGAAAGATAACACACCTCGATATTATGGCTATAGCACACAAAAAGCATCTGTACTCCTTATTTATGCAAGAAAGTTAACTAACCTCCATATTAGTCGGAAATGTCAATAAAATTGAACTTTCCAGCCAGATTCTGTAGCATTGCGACGGCTATAGTACGCCAATTGAATCCTTCCTCGTTATTTATGAAAGAAAGATAACTCACCACGATATTACTCGAAAATGTCAATAAAATTGAATTTTCCTGGAAGATTCTATAGCTTTGCTATGCCTATAGCACGCCAATATAACATTTCCTCCTTATTTACGCAAGAAACATAACTCACAGTGATATTCACCGAAAATGTCAACAAAATTGCATTTTCCAGCCACATTCTACAACATTGCAATGGCTACAGCACTCAAAAAGCATGTTTCCTCCTTACTTATGCAAGGAAGTTAGCTCACCTCGATATCAGACGAAAATGTTAGTAAAATTAAATTTTCCAGCAAGATTCTGTAGCATTGCAATGCCTACAGCACGCCAACCGAATCTTTTCTCCTTATTTAAGCAAGAAAGTTAGCTTACCGCGATATTAGTCGTAAATGTCAATAATATTGAATTTTCCAGCCAGATTCTACAGTATTGCAGTGGCTAGAGTAGGCCAAAAGAATTCTTTCTCCTTATGTACACAAGGGAGTTCGCTCACCGCGATATTATTCGAAAATAACAATAAAATTGAATTTTCCAGCCTGATTCTATAGCATTGCAATGGCAATAGCACGCCAATAG
>NW_016946703.1:0-1266 GCF_001483705.2 Eufriesea mexicana
GGTAGATATGATTAGGCTACGTATGGATATATTCTGTTGGAGTGTGTTAGGCATGGGCAGCTTTGACTTATCTCATATACACTGCGTTTCCATGGAATTCTGCGTTGTACTCGCCACTAATGTGCTCTGTTTGACTCCGAAGATGCCAGCAGTTGTGTTCGCGGCACGTTGGGCTGTGTTGTGTTACGTTTGCTTACGTTTCAGTTCGTTAGGTCAGGAGTGGATACCTTTGACTTTACTGCTATAGGCCGCTATTAGGTGGATTTCTGCGACCTACAGAGCTCTAATGTTTTCAGCTTGGCTCTGGCAAGGCCAGTAATAAGGCCAGTAATACTATCCTCTGCACGTTATATTGAGCCTTGTTACGTTCGGTTATATTGGTTTAGGCTAATTTTGGTCCGGAAAGACTTATCTTTTGTGCTGTACACGTCTATTCGGTGGACTTCTGCGCTCCACTGCGCCCTGTCATGTCCTGCTTGGGTCGGTAGAGGCCAGTAATAGTAGTCACCGCAAGTTAGTGTAAGCTAGAGTACGTTCAGTTATGTAACGATTCTTTATGATACGAGAGCTTAGCTAGGACTCAAGTGCTATAGTCTGCTATTCGGTGGATCCCTTCTCCCTACAGTGGTCCAATGCCTTCAGCTTGGCTCTGCGATGGCCAGCAATAGTAGCCCCTGCACGTTACAAAGTGACAGGTTACGCTCGGTTAGGCTGTGTCAGGCTAAGCTTTGTCAGGACTTCTTTAACTTTTGTGCTCGACACTGCTGTCCGGTGGATTTATGCGCCCTACTGCGTCATACTATGTCCAGCTTGGCTGTGTGGTGGCCAGTAATAGTGGCCGCGGCACGTAAGTGTAAGCTAGGAAACGTTCGGTTATTTTCTGTTGGTCTTGATAAGGCTTTGGTTGCTTTGACTTTTTCGATACACATTGCGACTATGGATTTCTGCGTTCTACTCTCCACTAACGTGTTCCGACTTACTCCGTGGAGGCCAGCAATAGTGGTCGCGGCACGCTAGGCTGAGTTGCGTTAAGTTTGGTTATGTTACGGTTGGTTAGGAATGGAGAGTATGGCTTTGACTTTAGTACTATAGTCCGCTATTAGCTGAGCTTCTGCGAAGTACAGTCCTCTAATATTTTCAGCTTGGCTATAGCAATGCCATCTATAGTGGTCTCGGCTCGTTACGATGGGACAGGTTACGTTCGGTTATGTTTCGGTTTGTTAGGTTACGAGAGGATAGCTTTGACTTTAAAGCAATTGCCTGCTA
>NW_016946704.1:0-218 GCF_001483705.2 Eufriesea mexicana
CCTGAGCAAACGAAGCCTAACCCAATGTAGCGAGCCGCGGCCAATATTGCTGGAACCTCCAGTGCCAAGCAGAATGCAGTAGAGCCGAGTAGAGCGCAGAAGTGCACCGAACAGCGGTTTATAGCACAAAAGCATATTATATCCTATAATAGCATATCCAAACGTAATACAAGTGAACGTAACCTAACTTAACCTAACGTGCCGAGACCACTGTTGCT
>NW_016946704.1:314-598 GCF_001483705.2 Eufriesea mexicana
AAAGTAATCCTGTCCGAACATAGCCAAACCTAACAATGCCAAACGTAACCTAACAGGACATATTGCGCCGAGTCCACGAATTCTTGCCTCCTCAGAGTCTAGCAGAGTATGGTATAGCACAGGAGAGAGCAGAAAGCCACCAAATAGCAATGTAGAGCACAAAAGTCAAAGATATCCTAACATAACGAGGCTTAACCTAACCTAAACAAACGTAGAGTAACCAGACCTAAAGTGACGCGAGCACTATTTCTGGCTTCCACAAAGGCAGCAGAATATGATAGAGC
>NW_016946705.1:0-749 GCF_001483705.2 Eufriesea mexicana
CGGTTTCTTCGGATGGGAAGGGATCTCTTCAACTTTTGTGATGTACACTGCTATTCGGTGGATCCCTGCGATACACCGTGCTCTAATATGTCCTGCCTTGCTCTAGGTGGTCAGGAGTGTAGTGTAGGCGCGTTAGGTATATTTAGATTATATTTGGTTAGGCTATGCTTTCATGTGTTATGCTTGGATGTCTTTGACATTTCTGATATACACTGCCATTCTATTGACTTCTGCTCTGCGCTCTCCTCCTGTATGATCTGCCTGGGGTCGAGCAGGCCGGCAGCATTGATCTTGGCACGTTGGGTTGTGTTAGGTTACGTTATGTTGTTACGTTTGCATATGTTATATTAAGTTTGGATATGTTAGAAAAGGATATATTCGACTTCTGTGCCGTACACTGCTATCCTGTGTCGTTCTGCGCTCTTCGTTGCTCTACTGTACTCTGCACGACACTGGGTAGACAAGCAATTGCGGTCGAGGCACGATAGGTTGAGTTAGGTTACTTTCGGGTAGGATAGATTAGAGCAGGTTTAGCAAGGATGGCAGTGCCTTTTGTGTTATACACGGCTATTCGGGATTTCTGCGCTCTCATGTTCTCTAATGTGTTCTGCTTGGCTCTGGGTAGGCGAGCAATATTGGTCTCGGTACGTTGGTATTAGATATTCCAAGTTTGGTTAGGTTAGATTAGTTAGGGTCAGGTTAGGATTTCTTTGACTTCTTTGCTGTACACTGCTATTTGGGGGCTTTCT
>NW_016946706.1:0-699 GCF_001483705.2 Eufriesea mexicana
CAGCCATGGCCACTGCAATTCTATAGTATCTGGATGGAAAAGTCAATTTTATTGACATTTTCGGCGAATATCGGGGTGACCTAGCTTTCTTGCATGTGTAAGGAGGAAAGATTCTACTGGCGTGCTGTAGCCATTGCAATGCTATAGCGTCTGCCTCGAAAATTCAATTTTATTGACATCTTCGACTAATTTTCGACGAATATCATGGTGAGCTGACATCCATGCATGAGGAAGGAGGAAAGATTCTACTGTCGAGCTGTTGCCATAGCAATGCTGTAGAATCTGCATCGAAAATTCAATTTTATTGGCATTTTCGACTGATATCGTGGTGAGGCAACTTACTTGCATAAATTCGGAGGAAAGATTCAATTGGCCAGCCATGGCCATTGCAATGCTATAGTATCTGTATGGAAAATTCAATTTTATTGACATTTTCGACTAATATCGTGGTGAGGTATCTTTCTTGCATAAATAAGGAAGAACGATTCTATTGGCGTGCTATAGCCATAGCAATGCTGTAGAATATGGCCGGAGCATTGAACCTTACTGATATTTTCGACCAATATCGTGGTGTCCTAGCCTTCTTGCATATGTCAGGAGGAAAGATTCTACTGGCGTGCTGAAGCCATTGCAATGCCATAGAGTCTGCCTCGAAAATTCAATTTTATTGACATCTTCGTCTAATATCGTGGTGAGGTA
>NW_016946707.1:0-281 GCF_001483705.2 Eufriesea mexicana
AATATGATCATCTTGGCTATGGGGTGGCCAGCAATAGGTGTCTAGACACGTTAGGTTGGATTACGGTACGTACAGCAATGTCACATTTCGCTTGGTTAGGACAGGATAGCTTTGACTTTTGTGCTATAGACTGCTTTTCGGCCGATTTCTTCTTTCTACTGCGCTCTACTATGTACTGCTTGGCTCCGGAGATACCAGCAATATTTGTCTCGGCACGTTAGGTTGAGGTATTCTATGTTTTTTCAGGTTACGTTAGCAATGGCTAGGTTTGGATAGTTTCA
>NW_016946708.1:0-267 GCF_001483705.2 Eufriesea mexicana
GGCGTTAGGCTATCTATTCACCAAGCTATAACAGCCTATAGATTTTCAGTAGACATATTCTCCGGCAAGAAAACGGCTGTACTTGCCATTGTATATAAGGCGTTGGGCGAACTATTCACCAAGCCACAACGGATTATAGATTTTGAATAGACCAATTCTGTGGCAAGTAGATAGCTGTTCTTGCCATTGGTTGAAGGCGATACTCGATCTATTCACCAAGCGATAACAGGTTATAGATTTTGAATAGACCTATTCTCTGGAAAGTAG
>NW_016946709.1:0-1073 GCF_001483705.2 Eufriesea mexicana
CGAAAGTCGAAGATAACCAGGCGCAGCTTGACGTAACCTAACCTAGCCAAACGTAACGTGACTCAACGTAACGTGCCGAGAACACTACCGTTGGCCTCTCCAGCGCCAAGCGGAATTTACTACAGCACGGCAGAGCGCAGAAATCCACCGGATTACAGTGAATAGCACAAAAGATGTAGATATCGCAACCTAACCTGACCTAACGCAACCTAACGAAACGTAGCATAGCTCAATATAACGCGCAGTGATCTCTGCTACTGGCCTACCCAGATCCAAGCAGAATGTAGTAAGGCGCAGTAAATCGTGGAATTGCGCCGAGTATCAGTGTATAGCGCAAAAGTCAAAGCTATCGTGTCCTAACTTGACCAAACGTAACGTTACCAAACGTATCCTAACTCATCCTGACGTACCGAGGCCACTGTTGCTGCCGTCCCCAGAGACAAGCAGAACTTATTAGAGGAGAGCAGAGCTCAGTGGTCCATCCAATCGCAGTGCATTGCGCAATAGTCGGAGCTCTCCTATCCCAGCGTAAAACATAATCGAAAATAGCTTCTCTGAACCAAACGTGCCTAGACCGCAGTTACTAGCCACCCCAGAGACAAGCAGAATATAAAAGAGCACAGTAGTACGCAGTAACCCTCAGCATTGCAGTGTATAGCGCAGAGGTGGGAGGTACCCTAACCCAATATGTCCAAACCTAACCTAACCGAAAGAAGACTAACAGAATATTAGGTGCGGTGAGTAGTATTGCTGGCCATCCCAGATACACGCAGGGTATATCAGAGCAACGTAGAGAGCGGAAATCCACCGAGTGGCGGTGTATGGAGCAATAGTCATTGCTAACCCATTCTTACTTAACCAAACATAACGTAACCGTACGTAGTCTAATTCAACGTAACGTGCCGAGAGCGCTATCACTTGCCTCCCCAAATCCAAGCAGAATGTGCCAGATTACAGAAGAGCGCAGTAATCCACCGAACTACATTGTACACCACGTACGTCAAAGCTATTCAAACCTAACCCGTACTAGCATAACCTATCCTATCGTAGCATACCACATCATATTGCGTCGA
>NW_016946710.1:0-404 GCF_001483705.2 Eufriesea mexicana
GCCCACCGAATAGCAGTGTATAGCGCAAAAGTCAAAGCAACCCTATCCTAACCTAGCCAACCACATCATAGCCAATCGTGTCCTAAATCCACCTATCAAGCCGCGAACGCTATTCCTGGCCTCCGCAGAGCCAAGCAGAATATAATAGATGAGAGCAGAGCTCAGAAATCCATAGAGCATCAGCATATTAAGGAAAAGTCAAAGTAACCCAAACCTAACCCACACCAACGTAACCTAACCAAACGTAACATATCTCAGCATGACGTGCAACGGCCACTGTTGCCGGCCGCACCAGGGACAAGCAGAATGTAGTAGAACACAGTAGAGCGCAGAAATCGCTCGAAAAGCAGTGCATAGCACAAGGGTCGGAGGTATCCTGTACTAACATAGAAAAACGTAACGTA
>NW_016946711.1:0-521 GCF_001483705.2 Eufriesea mexicana
GGATAGTAGCGAAATGTAGAGCGCAGAAGACCGCCGAAAAGCAGTGTATAGCACAAAGGACAACGCCACCCTAACCAAACCCAAGCTAACCTAACCTAGACGAACGTAACATTACTCAAACCAACGCGTCGAGACCTCTGTTGCTGGCCACCCCAGAGACATGCGGAACATATTAGAGCACAGTAGGGCAGAGAAGCACACCGAAAAGCAGTGTTTAGCACAAAAGTCAAAGCTATTCCCTCCTCCGCTAACCATTCGTAACGTAACCAAGCGTAACATAACATATCTTGGTGTGCCACGACGTCTATTGCTGGCCTCCCCGGATTCGAGCGGTGTATAGTAGAGCAATGTAGAGCGTACGAATGCCCCGAATATCCGTGTGTAGCACAAATGACTACGTTACCTTCTCCTAACCTAACCAAGCATAACATAAGCAAACGTATCGTAATCCGGCCTATGGTGCCAAGAACACTATTGCCGTCCTCCCTACCGCCTAGCGGATAATATTAGAGGAGAGTATA
>NW_016946712.1:0-548 GCF_001483705.2 Eufriesea mexicana
CCTCTGCCGCCACGATTTCCTCTTGCTGTTGTTCCCTCTCTTCTCACCCGCCATTTCTTCTCCTTGGCGGAGAATACGTCGCGAGCGAACTTCCGAAAGTGACGAAAAGCCTTTCTCGACGTGAGGATACGACTTTCGACTGGCCACCTGACGTCGAGTCCTTCTTTCAGTGCGCGCCGGCATTCACCATAGAGCGGGCAGTCCTCTATGACGTGCCCCGGCGTTTCCTCATCTCCGCAGTCGCACAGTTCCGTATCGCTGCAGCCGATGTACTTCAGTTTGCTATTGAAGTCTCCGTGGCCACTGAGGAACTGTGTCACATAGTGGTCCACGTGGAACCATTTATCCTTGACCCTCTCGTGGACGCTGCTGAAGTAGGCGTATGTTGTTCGTCCTTTCTCTGTAGCTCGCCAACGCTCCAGCCAAGTGGCCATGGCCTCGTCCCGTAGGCGCCGCTTTGTTTCCACCATGTTCGAAGAACCTTTTCTTTCTGCGTGCATTCGTGCACGCATCTCAACCACCAGGTCTATTGGCATTTCGCCAGCTAT
>NW_016946713.1:0-1601 GCF_001483705.2 Eufriesea mexicana
TAAAATGTTATTGACATTTTCGACTAATATCGTGGTGAGCTGTCTTCCTTGCATAAGTAAGGATGAAAGATTCTTTTGGAGTGCTATAGCCATTGCAATGCTCTGGAATCTGGCAGGAAGATTCAATTTTACTGACATTTTCGACTAATATCGTAGTGAGCTACCTTTCTTGCATAAACAAGGAGGAAAGGTATTATTGTTGTGCTATAGCCATCGCAATGCTATAGAATCTCGATGGAAAATACAGTTTTATTAACATTTTCGACTAATATCGTGGTGAAACAACTTTCTTGCATAAATAAGGAAGAAGGATTCAATTGGCGCTCTATAGCCATTGCAATGCTATAGAATCTGCCTGGAAAATTCAATTTTATTGACATTTTCGACTAATATCATGGTGAGCTATCTTTCTTGCATAAGTAAGGAGCAAAGGATCAATTGGCGTGCTATAGCCATTGCAATGCTCTGGAATCTGGGTGGAAAATTCAATTTTACTGACATTTTCGGCTAATATCGTGGTGAGGTACCTTTCTTGCATAAATTAGGGGGAAAGATTATATTGGCGTGCTATAGCCATTGCTATGCTATAGAATCTCGCTGGAAAATTCAATTTTATTGATATTTTCGACTAATATCGTATTGAGCTACCTTTCCTGCATAAATAAGGAGGATAGATTCTATTGGCGAGCTATAGCCACTGCAATGCTATAGATTCTGCCTGGAAAGTTCAATTTTACTGACATTTTCGACTGATATCGCGGTGAGCTAACTTTCTTACATAAGTAACGAGGCAAAATACTATTGGCGTGCTATAGCCATTGCAATGCTCTGGAATATGCCTGGAAAGTTCAATTTTACTGACATTTTCGGTTAATATCGTAGTGAGCTACCTTTCTTGCATAAACAAGGAGGAAAGATTATATTGTCGTTATTTAGCCATCGCAATGCTATAGAATCTCGATGGAAAATACAGCTATATTAACATTTTCGACTAATATCGTGGTGAGACGACTTTCTTGCATAAATAAGGAAGAAGGATACAATTGGCGCTCTATAGCCATTGCAATGCTATAGAATCTGCCTGGAAAGTTCAATTTTATTGACATTTTCGACGAAAATCATGGTGAGCTAACTTTCTTACATAAGTAAGGAGGCAAGATGCTGTCGGTGTGCTATTGGCATTTCAATAATACAGAAACTGGCAGGAAAATAAAATGTTATTGACATTTTCGACTAATATCGTGGTGAGCTGACTTCCTTGCATAAGTAAGGAGGAAAGATACTTTTGGAGTGCTATAGCCATTGCAATGCTCTGGAATCTGGCAGGAAAATTCAATTTTACTCACATTTTCGACTAATATCGTAGTGAGCTACCTTTCTTGCATAAACAAGGAGGAAAGATTATATTGTCGTGCTATAGCCGTCGCAATGCTACAGAATCTGGATGGAAAATACAGTTTTATTAACATTTTCGACTAATATTGTGGTGAGACAACTTTCTTGCATAAATAAGGAAGGAGGATTCAATTGACGCTCTTTAGCCATTGCAATGCTATAGAATCTGCCTGGAAAATTCAATTTTATTGCCATTTTCGACTAAT
>NW_016946714.1:0-470 GCF_001483705.2 Eufriesea mexicana
ATTGACATTTTCGACTAATATCGTGGTGAGCCAGCTTCCTTGCATAAGTGTGGAGGAAAGATCTTGTTGGCGTTCTACAACCATTGCAATGCTGTAGAATGTGGCCGGAAAATTCAATTTTATTGACATTTTCGTGTAATATCGTGGAGAGTTAACTTTCTTGCATAAATAAGGAGGAAAGATTCTATTGGCGTGCTATAGGCACTGCAATGCTACAGAATCTCGATGGAATATTCAATTTTATTGACATTTTCGACTAATACCGTGGTGAGCTATCTTCCTTGCATACGTAAGGAGGTAAGTCCTTTTGGAGTGCTATATCCACCGCAATGCAGAAGAATCTGTCTGGAAAATATAATTTTATTGACATAAATTTTTGACTAATATCGCGGTGAGCTAGCTTTCTAGCATAAATAAGGAGGATGGATTCTATTGGCGTGCTATAGACACTGCAATCATACAGAATGTGG
>NW_016946715.1:0-324 GCF_001483705.2 Eufriesea mexicana
TGCCAGACAATAGGTATATTGAAAATCTATTATCTGTTATAGCTTAGAGAATAGATCGCCTAAGGCCTTCAATCCATTGGTAAGTACAGCCAACTAGTTGCCAGAGAATAGGTCTATTCAAAACCTATAACCTGTTATAGCTTGGTAAACAGGTCGTCTATCGCCTTCAATCGATTGGCAAGTAGAGCCATCTACTTGCCAGAGAATGTCTATTCAAAATATATAACCTGTTATTGCTTGGTGAATAGATCGTCTAACGCATTCAACCCAATGACAATTACAGCCATCTACTTGGCAGATGATATATCTATTGAAAATCTATAA
>NW_016946716.1:0-1025 GCF_001483705.2 Eufriesea mexicana
ATCTGTTGGTCTGGATTGGGTCAGGGTAGCACTGTCTTCTCTGATATACAATGCGATTCTATGTATTGCAGCGATCTACTCTCCACTTATGTGATCTGCTTGGCTTTGCTGTGGCCAGCAATTGTGTTCGCGTCACGTTAGTTTGAGTTAGTTTACGTTTGGTTAGGTTAAGAGATTGTAGCTTTGACTTTAGTGCCAGTGTCTGTTATTAGTTGCATTTCTGCTACCTCCAGGGCTCTAATGTTATCAGTTTGGCTCTGGGGAAGCCAGCAGCAGTTGTCTCTGCTCGTCATGTTTGGTCAGGTTACGTTAGGGTGGTTTGGGTTACGATATATTTGGTTAGGATAGCTCCATCTTTTGTGCTTCACACTGCTGTTTGTTGCATTTCTGCGCTCTACTTGCTCCAGTATATCCTGCTTGGATCTTGGGAGGGCACCGATAGCTGTCTAGGCACGTTAGTTTGAGTTAGGCTATGTTTGGTTATGTTCTGTTTGTTTGGGTTAGGTTTGGGTATCTACGACTATTCTGGTGTGCACTGGGATTCCATGGATCTCTGCGTTCTACTCTCCACTATTGTGTTCTGCCTGTCTTTGGGGGTGCACGCAATAGTGGTCGGGGCACGTTAGGTTGTGTTACGTTGCGCTTGGTTATGTTACACGTGATTACGTTAGGACATAACTACGATTTCATTTCCATGGTCTGCTATTAGGTGGATTTCTGCGACCTTTAGCGATCTAGCATTTTCAGCTTGCCTCTGGGAATGACAGCAATAGTGTTCACGGCACGTTGTGCTGATTCAGGTTACTTTCGGTTTGGTTGTGTTTGGCTGAGTGGGGTTAGGATAGCCATAGCTTTTGTGCCGTACACTGCTATTCGATTGATTTCTGCTCTCTGCTGTGCCCTAGTACGTCCTGCCTCTCGCTGCGGATGGCAGCAAAAGCGGTTTCGGCACGTGAGTTAGGGTTATGCTATGTTTGGCTATGTTCAATTGGTTTGCGTTAGGATAGGGTAGCTCTGGCATTTCC
>NW_016946717.1:0-521 GCF_001483705.2 Eufriesea mexicana
GAGCTAGCTTTCTCGCTTAAATAAGGAGAAAAGATTCAATTGGCGTGATATAGCCGTCGCAATACTATAGAATATGGATGGAAAGTTCAGTTTTGTTGACATTTTCGACTAATATCGTGGTGAACTGACTTCCTGGCGTAAGTAAGGAGGAAAGATACATTTTGAGTGCTATTGCCATTGCAATGATATAGGTTGTGGCTGGAAAACACAATTTAGTGACATATTCGACTAATATCGTGGCGAATTAACTTTCTTACATAACTAAGGAGGAACGTTTATATTGGCGTGCTATAGGCATTGAATGCTATCGAATCCTCCTGGAAAATAAAATTTTATTGACATTTTCGATCGACTTATATCGTGGTGACATATCTTCCTTGCATTGGAAAGGAGGAAAGATGCTTTTGGCGTGGTATATCCATTGCAATGCTTTAGAATGTGGCTGGAAAATTCAATTCTACTGACATTTTCGAATAATACCTTGGTGAGCTATGTTTCTTGCATAAATAAAGAGGAAAGAT
>NW_016946718.1:0-893 GCF_001483705.2 Eufriesea mexicana
AAGCAGAGCATTGTAGTGGAGAGTAGAGCGCAGAAATACATAGAATCGCAGTGTATAGAAGAATGGTCGAAGCAGTCCGGACCTAACCAAAGCTAAGTTAACCAAACCAAACGTATCGTATCTGAACCTACATTAGCGAGACCATTATTACTGTGGTCCCCAGAGCCAAGCAGAATATACCAGGGCACAGTGGAGCTCAGGAATCCACCGCACTTCAGTGTACAACGCATGTCACAGATAACCTATCCTAACACAAACGGACCTAACATAACCAAACGCAACTTAACTGTACGTAAAGCTGTGCGGCAACGGGTTATGGGCGCCCCAGGGCAAGGCAGGGTATATTAGAGCACAGTAGAATGGAGAAATGCAACTTATGCAGTGTATAGCAAAAAAATCAAAGCCACCCTAATCAAACTCAACCTAACCTAAATTAAACAAACGTAACCTATCTCAACCTTTCGTGACACGCCCGCCATTGCTGGCGTCCCCGGAGGCGAGTAAAGTATAGAAGAGGGACGAAGAGCGCAGGAATCCTCTGAAACGCAGTGTACGGCACAAAAGTCAAAATAATACCCTCGTAACATAACCAAACGTAGCACACCCTAACGAAACCTAACAAAACCTGACGTGCCTAGGCCAATATTACTGTCCTCCACACCGCCACGCAGAGCATATTGAGGTAGAATGGAGAGCAGAAGTCAATAGAATGGCAGTGTATAGCAGAAAGGTCAAAGCTATCCAAACGTTGCCCATGCTAACATAACCCAACAAAACGTAACCTAACAGATACTAACGTGCCGCGGCCACTATTTCTTGCCGCCCAGTGTAAGGCATGGTACACTAGAGCGCAGTAGAATGGTGAAATCAACCGATCATCAGTGTACGACGCA
>NW_016946719.1:0-545 GCF_001483705.2 Eufriesea mexicana
CTTCCTGGAAAATTCAATTTTAATGATATTTTCGGCTAATACCGTGGTGAGCTAACTTTCTCAAATAAATAAGAAGGAGAGATTCTATTCGCGTGCTATAGACATTGCAATGCTATAGAATCTGGATGGGAAATTCAATTTTATTGGCATTTTCGAATAATATCGCGGTTAGCTTACTTTTGTTACATAAATATGGAGGAAAGATTCTGTTGGTGTGCTATAGGCATTCCAGTGCTATAAAATCTGGCAGGAAAATAAAATGTTCTTGACATTTTCGACTAATATCTTATGGTGAGCTACCTTTCTTGCATAAATATGGAGGAAAGAATCAATTGGCGTGTTATAGCCACTGCAATGCTATAGAGTCTGGCTGGAAATTTCAATTTCATTGACATTTTCGACCAATATCGCGTTGAGCTGACTTCCTTGCATAGGTAAGGAGGAAAGATCCTGTTGGCATGCAATATCCATTGCAATGCTGCAGAATCTGGCTGGAAAATATAATTTTCTTGACATTTTCGGCTAATATCTTGGTGAGCAAACTT
>NW_016946720.1:0-816 GCF_001483705.2 Eufriesea mexicana
CAGTCCTAGCTATCATCTCTTAACCTAAAGAATCGTAACATAAGCAAACATAACCCAACTAAAACTAACGTGCCGCCACCACTTTTGCTGGCCTCCACAGAGCGAAGCAGAGCACATTAGTGTGGAGTACGACGCAGGAATCCATAGAATAGCAGTGCATGTCGAAATAGCCAGAGTTACCCAAAGCAAACTGAGACAAGCCGCAATATAACCAAACATTGCCTACCACGAGCTATCGTGCAGAGACCGCCATTGCTGCCATCCCCAGAGCCAAGCAGGACAAAATGGAGCACAGTCGAGCGCAGAAATCCACCAAAAGGTAGCGTACAGCGCAAAAGCTAAAGCTATCCTGACCTAAAATGCGTAACCCATCATTACGAACGTAACTCGACACAGCATATGGACCCGACACCACTGTTGCTGGCCTTCCAGAGTCTAGCTGGGAATATTAAAGCACTGTAGGGGGCAGAAATCCACCTAATGGCAGACTATGACACTAGCGTAACCTATACTCTCGTAACCTAACCATGCGTCAAATAACCAAACGTATCCCAAGAAAACCATACGTACCGCGACCATGATTGCTGGCCTACGCAGAGTCAAGCGGGACAGATTAGTGGAATGTAGAACGCAGAAATCCATATAATCGCAGCGCATATCGGAAAAGTCAGAATTAACCAATCCTAACTCAATCATACGTAACATAGCCAAACATAGCACAGCTCATACTAATGTGACGAGACCGCCATTGCCGCCCTTCCCACAGTCAAGCTGGTCATACTAGAGCACAGTAGAGTGCAGAAACCCGCCGAATAT
>NW_016946721.1:0-1031 GCF_001483705.2 Eufriesea mexicana
GCACTAAAGTCAAAGCTATTCAACCCTAACGTAACCTATCGTGACATAACCAAACGTAAAGTATCTCAAATTATCATGCCGCAACCACTGTTGGCGGCCACCCCAGAGCCGAGCAGAGCAAAATAGTGGAGAGTAGAACGCAGAAGTACATGGAATCGCAGTGTACATCAGAAAAGTCAAAGCTACCTATGCCGAACCCAAACCGACAGAACATCGCCGAACGTAGCCTATCTCTACCTAACGAGCCGAGGCAGCTATTGCTGTCCTCCCGAGAGCCAAGCCGGATATACTAGAGCGCAGCAGGTCGCACAAGTCCGCCGAATAGCGGAATATGGCACAAAAGTTACAGCTACACTAACCAAGCATACCCTAACCAAGCCTGGCCTAACGATTCCGGTCCCAACGTAACGTGCCGAGGCCACTGTAGGTAGCCTTCCCATGGCCAAGCTGTAAATATTAGAGTACTGTAGGTCGCAGGTATCCATCTAAGAGCAGTCTATATCCCTACGGTCAAAGCTGTCCCTCTCATAGATTAGCGGATCCTAATATAGCCGACAGTAACATAACTGAACCTGACGTGCCGCTACAAATATCGCTGGCCTCCCAGAGCCAAGGAAATCTCATTAGTGGAGAGTATAACGCAGAAATCTATATAAACGCAATGTATATCAGAAAAGACATAGCTACCCAAGCCTAACACAGAACAACGGAACTTGGCCAAGCACAGCCTAACCCAACCTAACGTACCGAGACCGCTATTAAAGCCCCCGGAGAGAAAAGCAGGTCATACTAGAGCATAGTAGGTCGCAGAGATCCACCGAATAGCAGTGTACAGCGCAAAAGTTGACGCTATCCTGTAAAACTCAGCCTAACCCTACATAATCCAACGTAACCTTACTCAACATAACGTACCGCTAACACTGTTGCTGGCCTACCCAGAGCCAAGCAGGACACACTAGTGGAAAGTGGGCCGCAGAAATCCACATAATCGCAGAGTACGTCAGAACACTCGAAGCTACCCGAACCCAATC
>NW_016946721.1:1294-1644 GCF_001483705.2 Eufriesea mexicana
TCCTGACCAAACTTTGCCTAACCTAACCTAAGCGAGAGTAACCTGACTCAGCATAACGTGCCGGACCCATTATTGCTGGCCTCCCCGTAGCCAAAATGAAAATATCAGATCACTGTCGGGAGCAGGAATCGACTATATACCAGACTATAGTACTAAAGTCAAAGCTATCCCCTGCTAACCTAGCCAACCGCATCATAACCGAATGTAACCTAACTGAATCTAACGTGCGGCGACCACTACTCTTGGCCTTCCCAGAGCCAATCAGAACACGAAAGTGGAGAGTAGTACGCAGAAATACATAGAATCGCGGTGTATATCGGAAAAGTCAAAGCTATCCACACCTAACCAAA
>NW_016946722.1:0-1179 GCF_001483705.2 Eufriesea mexicana
CGTCAAGTTAGGTTGGGTTATGTTACGTTTGGATATGTTACGTTTGGCTAGGTTAGGATAGGCAACCGTGACTTTTGCGTTTTCGCTGCTTTTCGGTCGATTTCCGCACTCTAATGTGCTCTAACATGCTATGCTTGTCTCTGGAGAGGCCAGAAATATTGGTATCGTCACGCTAATATGAGTTACACTACGTTCGGTTGAGTTAGATTATGTCAGGTTAGGTTAGGATACCTACGGCTTCTGTGCTGTTCACTGCAATGTTGTAGATGTCTGCGCTCTTCTGTGCTCTAGTACACTCTGCCCGTCCCTGTGGAGGCCAGCAATAATGTTCTCATCAGGTAAGGTTGAGTTACGTTACTTTTGGGTATGTTACGTTTGGTTAGGTTAGGATTGGTTACCATGACTTTTGTGCTTTCACTGCTATTCGGTGGATTTCTGCGCTATCTCTAATGTTCTCTAATATGCTCTGCTTGGCTCTGGAGAGGCCAGAAGTATTGGTCTCGTCAGGCTATGTCGTGTTACACTACGTTTGGGTAGTTTCGGTTAGGACATGTTAGGTCGGGTATGTCTGACTTTTGCGCTTTACACTGAGGTGCGGTGGATTTCTGTGCTTTGCTGCGCTCTAGCATATCCTCCTTGGCACTGGGAGGACGGTAATAGTGGTCCAGGCACGATAGGCTGAGATATGCTGCGTTCAGTTGTGTTACGTTTGGTGAGGTTAGGATAGGGTGGATTAGACTTTTGTGCCACACACTGTTATTCGGTGGCCTTTTACCCTCTACTGTGCTATAATATGTCCTGCTTGTGTCTGGGGTGGCCATGATTGGTTGTCTAGGCACGTTCGGTTTAATCAGGCTTCGGTTCGCTAGGTTAGGTCAGGAAGGCTTTATTTGGATATCATTGACGGTTGTGCCGTACACTGCCATCCGATGGATTTCTGCTCTCTACATTGCTCTACCATACACTGCTCAGTTCTGGGGAGGCGAGCACTAGTGGTCTCGACAAGTTTGTGTGAGTTATACTACGTTTGGTTATGTCAGGTTTGGTGAAGCTGGGATAGGATAGATTAGACTTTTGTGCCATACACTGCTGTCCGCGGATTTCTGCGCTCTGCTATGATCTAGTATTTTCTGCTCGACTCTGGGGTGGCCGACGACAGTGATCTCAGCACGACGGGTT
>NW_016946723.1:0-1369 GCF_001483705.2 Eufriesea mexicana
GGTGAATTCGTGGGATAAACTGCTTTTCGGTGAATTCTTACGCTCCACTGTGCTCCAATATGTTCCGATTGGCTCTGAAGATGCTAGCAATGGTGGCTTCACCAAGTTAGGTTGTGTCAGGATACATCTCGCTCGTCTAGGTTAGGTTGGGCTTGGTCCAGTTAGCTTTCACTTTTGTGGCATACACTGCTATTCGCTCTATACCTGCGGTCTGTACTGCTCTACTAGCTTCCGCTGGTCTCCGGGGTGGCCAGCGATGGCGGGCGTGGCACGTTTTGTTGTGTTAAGTTACTCCTGGTGTGGATGAGGTAGGTTATATTTGGTTACATTCGGCCAGGGCGGCCATGAGTTTTGTGCTATACACTGCTTTTCCGTGAATTTCTGCACTCTACCTTGCTCCAGTACATTCTGCTTGGATATGGGGAGGCCAGCAGTGGTGCTCTCGGTTCGTAAGGCTGTATAAGTTACGTTCGGTTATGCTACGCTTGGTTAAGTTAGGATAATGTAGCTTCGACTTTTGTGCTCTATACTGCTCTTCTTTGGATATCTGCGCCCTGCATTGATCTTCTACGCTCGGCCCGACCCTCGGGAGGCCAGCAACAGTGGTCGCGGCACGTCAGGATGTGTTGGAATACCTTGGTTTGCGTTAGGTTACGCATCGTTCTGTTAGGGTAGCGCTGTCTTTCGTGCTATAAACAGTTATTAGGTGCAATTCTTCGCTCTACTGTTCTCTACTGTACTCTGCTCGTATTTGGGTTGTCCAGGAACAGTGGCCGCTGCACTTCACATTGATTTATGTCACGTTTGGTTATTTTAAGGATCGCTAGGTTAGGAAACGATGGCTTGTACTTTTTAGCTATAAGCTGCTGATCGGTGGATTTCTGCGCTCTTTGTTGCTCTACTATACTCTGCTCGTTTCCGGAGAGGCCAGTACTAGCGTTCTCGGCGCGTGGGGTTGAGTTAGGCTACGCTTGGTTAGGTTATATTGGTCTGGGTTAGGTTTGGATATCATTGCATTTCGTGGTACAAACTGGTGTTCGGTGGATTTCTGCGCTCTACTGTGCTCTATTATGTTCAACTTGGCTTTGGGGAGGCCAGCAAGAGCGGTCTCGGCGCGTTAGGATGGGATCCATAACGGTCCGTTATATTACGTTTGGATAGGTTAGTACAAGGTAGCTTTGAGTTATGTGCTGTAAACTGCTATTCGGTGGATTTCTGCGCTCGTCGTTGCTCTACCATACTCTGCACGATTCTGGGGAGACCGGCAACATTGGTCTCGGCACGTTAGGTCGATTTATGTTACGTTTGGCTTGGTTAGGTTAGGCTATGTTAGGAACGGATAGCTGTGACTTTTGTACTCTACCATGCT
>NW_016946724.1:0-1042 GCF_001483705.2 Eufriesea mexicana
AACAAAACATAACGCTCCGCGGCCACAATTTCTAGAATTCCCAGAATAAAGCGGAGAATATTACATCACATTAGCGCGCCGAAATCCACCGAATAGCACTGTACAGCTCGAAAGTCAATGCTATCCTGCCCTAACCTAACCACACGTAACAGAAGCAAACATAACCTAACTCAACCTGACGTGCCTAGTCCACTATTTCTGACCTACGTAGAGCAAAGAAGAATATACTAGACGCGGGAGGGCGCAGAAGTCAACCGCACTGAAGTGCAAGGCACAAATTCGAATATATTCTAACCCAACCTGGCAAAACCTAACCTAGCCAAACGAAGCCTAACTCATTCTAACGTGCCGAGACCACCACCCCTGACATCCCCAGTGACAACCAGAGCATATTTGACAAAGGGGGAGCGAGGAAGGCCACCGAATAGCAATGTACAGCACAAAAGCCAAAGCTATCATATCTTAAGCTAACCAAACGCAACCAAAGACCAAACCAAGCCCGCCTCAAGTTAACGCGCCGAAACCACTATTGCTGGCCTACCGAGCGCCAAGCGGATCATGCTAGAGCGCAGTAGGGAGCAGCAATCGGCCGAATACAAGTGTATAACACATAAGACAGAGCTGTAATATTTTAACATTACCAAACGAAGCGAAACCAAACGCAGCATAACTAAACCTATCGCGCCGAGGCTACCATTGCTGGCCTCCCGAGCGCCAAGCGGAGCATGTTTGCGTAATGTAGTGCGCAGAGACCCAACGAATATCAGTGTATGCCGCAAAACTCAAAGCTATCGAATCCTAACCTATCAGAACGTAACATAAGCAGACGTAACGTAACCCGAACTGACGTGCCGCGAACGCAATTGATGGCATCAGGAGAGCTAAGCTGAGTATAGAAGAGCAATGTAGAACGCTGAAATCGCCCGAATAGCAGTGTGTAGCGCAACGTTCAAAGATATACAAACAGAACCAAACCTACCCCAACCTAACCCAACCTAACCTCTCCTAACCTAGCCTAAATTAACCTAACCTGAACTAACAT
>NW_016946725.1:0-1122 GCF_001483705.2 Eufriesea mexicana
TTTTTCAGCGAATCTTTCCAGTGTGTTCAAGGTCTTTGCCCTATATGTGTTTGCCCGCTGGTAGGCATTTGCACGGATGTCTTTTGCGTCCAAAGATGTTATGTGGTCATTTTTTTCAATATCCTTTATATCATCGCTTTGTTGTCTGAGATGCTTTCTATTTCTTCTTTCTTCCTCTTTTACGTCCTCCAGTGTGTGTCCTAATTCTTGGCATGCGCCAGACTGTGTTCATGAATTAGACGATGCAGCGCTACACCCCATTGCAGCGCCGATGTTGATACAACTGCCTTCAAACCCCTTGGAAGGTGGAATTCCATGAAAACGCTGTCGTTGATGGACGGACAGCTTCCACGTGCTCCTACGACGAAAGGCAACACTTTGACGTCGTTAACATTGTATACTGTTTTTATTTTTTGTTCGAGGTCGGGAGTGCTGTATTTGCCCTTTTTGATTTTATAGGCGTTTTCGATAGAATTTGATTTGGACTCGTATGCGATGGTCGTTTCAATGATATAATCTTTATCCTGTTTTATTGCAATTAGATAGGGTGCGTAACGGTCGGATTTGGTAGTTAGCCTTGGTGTTTCTTCGCATGTATGTCCTGATTTGATTATTGATTTTTTGAGGGTTTTGCATTGTCATCGTGTCTATTGACGCGGGAGTAGTGGGTGACCGGGTACCTTTGGAGAACGTGGTACAAGGTCTCTTTTATCTCCGCTGTAGCTATATTTATGCCCAAGGTACTTAAGCTGGCTCGCAATACCAAGTGTGGGGACCGGTCTGCAATCTATTTTCAATAAAGGTTTGGTTTGTACGGCTATTCTCTTTGTTCCGGGTATTGATATCATTTGAAGGGTAGAGCACTTGTCGACGTTGACTTCAAAACCATGATACTTGAAAAATTTTTCAATGACGCTTATGTGGGAGCACATCTCCTCCGGGGTTTTCGCGGTGATAAAGACCAAGCTGCCGCCATCTCAGAGGACTCCGTCTCCAGCCCCGATCACTGATCGTCGTGCTGCGCCCTACGAGTCTACCCTGACGTTTTGTCTGGCAGCGATCGTGTCCTGTACAGCCTAGTGACAGCCGTTCCCCGACGTTTCAACATCTGCGAATCCAACG
>NW_016946726.1:0-586 GCF_001483705.2 Eufriesea mexicana
TGCATTTGAGCGCTCCACTCTACCCAGGTTTGTCCTGCGTGGTACTGCCGAGTCCAGCAATATCGGTCGCCGCTCCCTAGGATGGGACAGGCTGCGCATGGTTACGTCACGTCTGGTTATGTTACGATAGGGTGGCTTAGGACAGGCTGCGAATGGTTACGTCACGTCTGGTTATGTTACGATAGGGTGGCTTTAACTTTTATGCCATTCACTGCTTTTCGGTGAATTCCGGCGCTCTACCGAGCTCTAATATTTCCTGCTTGTCTCTGGGGAGGACAGCAATAGCGGCCTCGTAACGTTGGAATGTGTTATGTTACGTTTGGTTAGGTTAGGTTAGGTATATTTCGGTTCAGATTGCGTCGCCTTACGTCCTTTGCACCGATATTCGGCGCACTTCTGAGCTCAGCTGTGCCCTACTATATTTTGCTTGTCCCTCCGGTTGCCAGCGATACTTGTCTCGGCTCGTTAGGTTGAGCTGTGCTGCGTTCGGTTATGTTACGTTTGTCTACGTTCGGAGAGTGCAGCTATGGCTTTTATCCCATACACTGCGATTCCATGGTTCTCTGCACTCTATTCTCCACCCATA
>NW_016946727.1:0-513 GCF_001483705.2 Eufriesea mexicana
CAGGGTTCCCCAATACATGATGGTGGTGATCGGCGACTATTTGGCGGAGCGCTCGATCGAGTAGCCCGGACGATACTCGACCGTCGTGCGTGCGACGAACTGCTGGGTTCCACAGGGATCGGTACTCGGACCCAACCATTGGGACCTCGCGTACGACGCCGTGTTGCGCATTCCCGTCCCCCGCGGCCTGAGCCTGACGTGTTACGCGGACGACACGTTAGTGATGGCCGCCGGGTCGAGTTGGGAGGGGACACGCTGCGCGCGGAAAGCGGCGTGGCCCTCGTCGCGAATAGCGTCCAGCGGCTGGGGCTGTGCATCTCCCCCGAAAAGACTGAGGCACTGTGGTTTTGCCATCGGCACCACGGGAAGCCGTCCAAGTCCCTGATGCGCGTGGGGAACGTCGTGGTCGAGGTACGGGACCGGATGAAATACCTCGGTCTCCTCCTCGATAGCCACTGGAAATTCGACGAACATTTTCTCGCGCTGGAACCACGCCTGGAAGGTATGGCGGGG
>NW_016946728.1:0-218 GCF_001483705.2 Eufriesea mexicana
GAATTTTCCATCCAGATAACACAGAAATGCAATGGCTATAGCACGCCAATAGAATCTTTCGCCCATATTCATCCAAGAAAGCTAGCTCACCGCGATATTAGTCGAAAATGTCAATAAAATTTAATTTTCCAGCCAGATTCTATTGCACTGCAATGGCTATAGCTCGCCAGTAGTATCTTTCCTCCTTATACATGCAAGGATGTCAGCTCACCACAATA
>NW_016946729.1:0-2478 GCF_001483705.2 Eufriesea mexicana
GGTTAGGTTTGCATGGCTATGACTTTCGTGGTATACACTGCTATTCGTTGGATTTCTGCGCCCTGCTGCGCTCAGGTATGTTCCGCTTGGAACTGGGGAGGCCAGCAATAGCGGTCTAGCACGTTAGGTTGGATTATTTTGCGTTTGGTCTTGTTACGCATGGTTAGGCTAGGATAAGGTAACATCGGCTTTTGCGATATACACTGCTATTTGGTGGACTTCTGCGCTCTACATTTCCCTCTGCTCGACGCTGGGATTGCCAGCAACAGTGGTCGCTGACGTTGGTTTGAGATATGTTACGTTTGGTTCCGTCATGATTGGTACGGTCAGCAGGGGCTAGCTTCGACTCTTGCGTTGTACACCGCTATTCGGCGGGTTTCTGGACTCTACCGTGCTGTAATGCATTCAACTAGGCTCTGGGAAGGACAGCGATAGCGGTATCGGCTCGCAACGTTGAGTTATACTACGTTTGGTTGGGTTAGGTTGTGTCCGGTTTGGTTAAGATATCTTTGACTTTTGTGCTTTACGCTGCAAAGCGGCGTATTTCTGCTCTCCACTGTGCTTTGGTCTATTCTGGTTGGCTCCGTGGAGGTCAGCATTAGAGATCTAGGCACCTCATGTTGGGTTATGTTACGTTTGGTTATGTCACTTTGGATAGGCTAGGACAGGATAGATCTTACTTTTTTGCTATACACTGCTGTTCGGTGCATTTCTGCGCTCTATCGTGCTATATGATGCTTTGCTTGGCTCTGGGGAGGCCAGCAATGGTGGTCTCGTCATGTTAGGTATAATTAGGTTTTGTTTGGTTAGGTTAGGGAAGGGCAGCTTTGACCTTTGTGCTATACTCTGGTATTCGGTCGGTTTCTGCACTCTACTCTGATCTAATACGCTCTGCCTTGCTCTGGGTAGGTCAAGAACTGTGGGTGCGGCGCGTTAAGTATTGTTAGGTCACGTTATGACAGGTTAGGTTTGTTTGGGTTAGGATAGGATATGATTGACTTCTGTGCTGTAAACTGAAATGCGGTTGATTTCTGTGCTCTACTGTGCTCTAGTATATTGTGCTTGGCTCTGGGGAGGCCAACTATAGTGGTGTAGGCACGTTGGGTTCAGTTAGAATACGTTTGACTATATTACGTTTGGATTGGTGCGGACTGGACAGCTTTGTCTTTTGAGCTCTCCAATGCTACTCGCCTGATTTCTGCCTTCTGCAGTGCTCTAGTATCTACCGGTTGGCTCTGCGGATGTCAGAAATAATGATGTAGGGCGGTTATGTAGAGTTAAGATACGTTTGGTTACGCTACGATTGGCTAGGGTAGGAGAGGATAGCTTTAACTTAGGTGCTATACGCTGCTTTGCGATGCACTTCTGCACTCTACCGTGATGTAATATGCACTACCTGGCTCTGGGGGGGGGGGGGGCAGAAACTTTGGCAGCGTCGCAATGTAGAGACAGGTTATGTATGGTTTGGTTAGATTTGTTGGGGTTAGGGTGGGATATCTTTGACTTTTGTACTCTACACAGCTATACAGTAGGCCTCTGGGCTCTACTGTGCTCTATCACATTCTGCTTCTCCCTGGGGTGCCGGCAATGGTGGTCGCGGCCCGTTTGGTTCTGTTATGTTACGTTCGCTTATGCTACCCTTGGTTTGGTTTGGTCAGGTAATCCTCCACTTTTGTGCTACACACTGCTCTTTGTCGTACTTTTACGCTCTACATTGCTCTACTATACCCTGTTCGACTCCGTGGAGTCGCGGCACGTTAGTTTTACTTAGACTACGTTTGATTATATTACGATTGGTTAAGTTAGGAGAGGATAGCTGTGACTTTTGTGCTATACACTGTTTTTTGGTGGACTTCTATGCTCTAGTGTGCTCCAAAATGCTCTGCCTTGCTCTGAGGAGTCCAGTAATAGTGGTCTCGGCACGTTGGGTTAAGTTATGCTACGTTTGTTTAGGCTACATTAGTATGGGTTATGTTTGGATAGCTATGACTTTCGTGGTATACACTGCTATTGGGAGGATTTCTGCGCTCTACTTTGATCAAGCACGCGCTGCTTTGCTCTGGAGAGGACGAAAATTGTGACTGCTACGCCATTGGTTGGTATATGTAACGCTTGGTTGGGTTAGCTTTGTCTCTGTTAGGTAACGGTATGTTTGAATTCTGAGCTGTACACTGGAATGCGGTGGACTTCTGAGTTCTACTGTACTGCAGTATTTTCCGCTTTGTTCTGGGGAAGCCAGCAATAGTTGTCTCGGCGCATTAGATTGAGATGGGATATGTTTCGTTATGCTATTTTGGCTTAGGTTAGGTTAGCATAGCTTCGACTTTACTGCTGTACATAGCGATTCTATGGGCTTCAGCGCCCTGCCCTCCTCTAATATGCTCCGCTTGACCCCGCGGAGGCCAGCAATACTGGCCGCGGCAATTAGGTTTAGTTAGATTTCGTTCGGCCAGTATAGTTTAAGTAGGCTTAGGCTAG
>NW_016946730.1:0-537 GCF_001483705.2 Eufriesea mexicana
TGCAACCACTCGCAAGTATAGCCATATACTTGCCAGAGAATAGGTGTATTCAAAGTCTATAACTTGTTATAGCATGGTGTATAGATCGCCCAACGCCTACAATCCAATGGCAAGTACAGCCATCTACTTACCAGAGAAGAGGTCTATTCAAAATCTATAGCCTGTTATAGCTTGGTGAATAGATCGCCTAACGCCTTCAATCCAATGGCAAGTACAGCCATCTACTTACCAGAGAAGAGGTCTATTCAAAATCTATAGCCTGTTATAGCTTGGTGAATAGATCGCCTAACGCCTTCAATCCAATGGCAAGTACAGCCATCTACTTACCAGAGAAGAGGTCTATTCAAAATCTATAGCCTGTTATAGCTTGGTGAATAGATCGCCTAACGCCTTCAATCCAATGGCAAGTACAGCCGTATACTTGCCAGAGAATAAGTCTATTCAAAATCTATAACCTGTTGCAGCTTGGAGCACAGATCGCCTAACGCCTTCAACCCAAAGACAAGTACAGCCATCTAATTGCCAGATGATATATCT
>NW_016946731.1:0-554 GCF_001483705.2 Eufriesea mexicana
GTTCACGGAATATCTGTGTGGAGCACATAAGACAAAGCTATCCCAAGAAAACCTAATCAAACCACGCCCAAACGAACGTAATCTAACACAACATAGCTTGCCGCGACCGGTATTGCTGTCCTCCACAGAGCGAAGCGGGGTATAATGGAGGCTTGTAGAGCGCTGGAATCCATAAACCGAGCGCAGTAGAGTGCAGAAGTCCACAGAATATCTGTGTACAGCACAAAAGTCAATGTTACCCTATCCTAACATAACCAAACTTATCATAACCAAGCGTAACGTGACACAGCCGAACCAAGCGTAACCTATCTCAACCAATCATGCCACGGCGGCCATTGCTGGCCTTCCCAGAGACAAGCAGATACTTGTACAGCATGGCAGAGTGCAGATATCTCCCGAAAAGCAGTGAGTAGCAAAAAAGTCAAAGCCTTCCCGACCAAACTTAACCTAACGTAACCAAACCCTGTGTAAAAGGTAAAATATTTCAACCGAACGTGCCACGGCCGCTATTGCAGGCATCCCCAGATTCAAGCAGATGCTATTAGAGCAATGCA
>NW_016946732.1:0-1113 GCF_001483705.2 Eufriesea mexicana
AATGTCAACAAAATTGAACATTCCAGCCAGATTCTATTGCATTGCGTCGGCTATGGCACGCCATTTGTATCTTTCCTCCTTATTTATACAATAAAGTTGGCTCACCACGATATTTGCCGAAAATGTCAATAAAATTAACTTTCCAGGAGGATTCTATAGCTTTGCAATGCCTATAGCACGCCAATAGAGCCTTTCCTCCTTATTTATGAGAGAAAGTTATCTCACAGTGATATTAGCCGAAAATGTCAATAAAATTGGATTTTCCAGCCAGATTCTGCAGAATTGCAATGTATATAGCACGCCAATTGAATCGTTCCTCCTTATTTATGAAAGAAAGGTAACTGACCATGATATTTGTCGAAAATGTCAATAAATTAGAATTTTTCGACCACATTCTATATCATTGCAAAGGCTCTAGGACGCCAAAAGTATCTTTCCCCCTTACTTATTCAAGGAAGTTAGGTCACCACGACATTACACGACAATGTCAATAAAATTTTATTTTCCAGGAGGATTCTATAGCATGCAATGCCTATAGCACGCCAATAGAATGGTTCCTCCTTAGCTATGCAAGGAAGTCAAACAACTCACCACGATATTATTCGAAAATGTCAATAAAATTGAACTTTCCAGGCTGGTTCTACAGCACTGCAATTGCTATAGCTCGCCCAGAGGATCTTTCCTGTTTCCTTACGCAAGGAAGTTCGCTCACCAGGATATTAGTCGAAAATGTCAATACATATGAACTTTCCAGTCACATTCTAAAGCATTGCATTGGCTACAGCTCGCCAATAGTATCTTTCCTTCTTGTTTATGCATGAGAGATAGCTCACCACGATATTAGTCGAAAATGTCAATACATATGAACTTTCCAGTCACATTCTAAAGCATTGCATTGGCTACAGCTCGCCAATAGTATCTTTCCTTCTTGTTTATGCATGAGAGATAGCTCACCACGATATTAGTCGAAAATGTCAACAAAATTGAACTGTCCAGCCAGATTCTATAGTATTGCGACGGCTATAGCTCGCCAATTGAATCTTTCCTCCCTATTTATACAATAAAGTTGGCTCACCACGTTATTAGTCGAAAATGTCAATAAAATTGAATTTT
>NW_016946733.1:0-1091 GCF_001483705.2 Eufriesea mexicana
TGTTGACATTTTCGACTAATATCGTGGTGAGCTAGCTTCCTTGCGTAAGTAAGGTGGAAAGATGCTCATGGCGTGCTCAAGCCATTGCAATGCTCTGGAATCTGGTTGGAAAATACAGTTTTATTGATATTTTCGACTAATATCGTGGTGATCTAACTTCATTGCATAAATAGGGAGGAAAGATTCAATTGGCGTGGTATAGTCGTCGCAATGCAGCAAAATCTGCATGGAAAGTTCAATTTTGTTGACATTTTCGACTAATATCGTGGTGAGCTACCTTTCTTCAATAAATAAGCAGGAAACATGCTATTGGCTTGCTATAGCCATTGCATTGATATAGAATGTGTTTGCAAAATTCAAATTTATAGACACTGTCGACTAACATCGTTGTGAGCTGTTATACTTGCATATATAAGGAGGAAAGATACAATTCACTTGCTATAGCCGCCGCAATGCTGTAGAATCTGGATGGAAAGTTCTATTTTATTGACATTTTCCACAAATATTGTGGTGAGTTAACTTGCTTGCGTAAATAAGGAGGAGATATTCTATTGGCGAGCTATAGCCATTGCAGTCCTGTAGAATCTGGCTGGAAAATACAATTTTATTGACTGTTTTGACTAATATAGTGGTGAGCTAACTTTCTTGCATAAATAAGGAGGAAAGGTTCTATTGGCGTGCTATTGCCATTGCAACCCTATAAAATCTGTATGGAAAATTCAATTTTATTGACATTTTCGTCTAATATCGTTGTGAGCTAGCTTTCTTGCATAAATAAGGAGAAAAGATTCTGTTGGCGTGCTATAGTCTTTGCAATGCAACAGAATCTTGCTGGAAAATTCAATTTTACTGAGATTTTACTGACATTTAAGACTGATATCGTGGTTAGCTAACGTCCTTGCATATGTAAGGAGGAAAGATCCTTTTGGCGTGCTATATCAAATGCAATGCTATAGAGTTTGGCTGGAAAGTTCAATTTTGTTGACATCTTCGACTAATATCGTGGTGAGCTCTCTTTCTTGCATAAGCAAGAAGGAAAGATACTATTGGCGTGCTGTAGGCATTGCAATGTGTTAGAATGTGGCTGAAAA
>NW_016946734.1:0-271 GCF_001483705.2 Eufriesea mexicana
ATTAACAATAATATATTCTGTTTTAGCTTTTAGGTTTCTCAAGATTCTCAAGTTTCCTCAACACTTCATTTGCAACACATCAATGAACGATGCGTGCGTTTACTTTTAAGTAATCGTAAGATAGATCCATAGACTAAGTATCATGTGAGCGCCATCCGTTCAAAGGTAAGCCACCTAACTTGGAGCGAATATATATATTTTCCTTTATCCCTCTCGTTTACCAAATAGAACATAATTGTTCTCGCGATAATCGCGATCTTTCGTAAGTACC
>NW_016946735.1:0-886 GCF_001483705.2 Eufriesea mexicana
ATGTACTATTGTCGTGCTATAGCCATCGCAATGCTACGGAAACTGGCCGGACAATACAATTTTGTTGACACTTACTAATAATATCCGGTTGAGCTGACTTTCTTGCATATGTAAGGTGGAAAGACTCTATTGGCGTGCTATAGCCATTGCAGTGCAATAGAGTCTGGCTGGAAAACTCAATTTTATTGACATTTTCGACTAATATCGTGGTGAGCAAAATTCCTTGCATGAATAAGGAGGAAAAATTCCTTTGGCGTGCTATAGCCGTTGCAGTGCCATTGTATCAGCCTGGAGAAGAAAATTATATAGACATTTTCGGATAATATAGTGGTGTGCTGACTTTCCTGCACAAATAAGGACGTAAGATACTGTTGGCGTGCTATAGCCATTGCAATACTACTGAACCTGGCCGGAAAATTGCAATTTATTGATATTTTCGAATAATATCGTTGTGAGCTAACTTTCTTGCATAAATAAAGTGGAAAGTTTCTATTAGCGTGCCATGCTACAGCCATTGCAATGCTATAGAATCTGGCAGGAAGATACAATTTTATTGACATTTTCGAATAATATCGTGGTGATCTATCTTTCTTGCATGTATAAGTAGGACAGATTCTATTGGCGTGCTATAGCCATAGCAATGCTATAGAATCGGTCTGGGAGATTCAATTTTATTCACAATTTCGACTTATGTCGTGGTGAGCTAACTTACCTGCATAAATAAGGAGGAAAAATTCCATTGGCTTGCTATAGCCCTTGCAGTGCTATAGTATCTGTCTGGAAAATATAAATTTATTAACATTTTCGACCAATATCGGGGTGCGCTAACGTTCTTGCCTAAATAAGGAGGAAAGATTCTATTGCCGTCCTTTAGCCATTTCAATGA
>NW_016946736.1:0-858 GCF_001483705.2 Eufriesea mexicana
GGCCAGCAATTGTCGTTTCGGCACATTAGGTTCATTTAGGCTATGTTTGGTTAGGTCAAATTTCTTTAGGTTAGGTTGGCATAGCTTTGACTTTCGCGATATACACTGCTGTGCGGTGAACTTCTGCACTCTACAGTGCTCTGGCATATTCTGGCCGCCTCTGTTGTAATCAGCAATAGCGGCCTTGGCACATTAGGTTGTGTTAGGTTACGTTTGGCTGTGTTGCGCTTGGTTAAGTTAGACCAGGGTAGCTATGGCTTTTGTGCTACACACTTCTTTTCGGAGGATTTCTACGCTCTAAACTGCCATGTCCATACTTTGCCTGACTGTGGGGTGGCCTGAGTAGCGGCCTCGTGAAATTATGTTGTGTTAGGCTACGTTTGGCTAGGTTTCGGTCGTTTGTGTTTGGTTAGGATCACTTAGACCTTCGTGGTAACCACAATAATTCTCTGGATTTCTGCGCAGTGCTGCGCTCTACTGCAATCTGCTTGGCCCTGGGACGTCCAGCAATGGTGGTCGCGGTTCGATACGTTGGGTTAGTCTTCGTCCGGTTAGGTTAAATTTGCTTGGCTTATGTTTGGATAGCTATGACATTTCTGCTATACACTGCGTTTCTATGGATTCCTTCCCTCTACACTCCCCTAATACGTTCTGCTTTGCTCTGAGGAGGCCAGCAGTAGTGATCGCGCCAGGCTAGGTTCAGTTAGGATACGCATGCTTATGTTACGTTTGGCTGGGTAGAAAGGGTAGAGTAGGTTACGGCTGACCTTTGAGATCTGCAGTGACGTTCGGTGAATTTCTGGGCTCTACTGCGCTCTAACATGCTCTGCCTGGCTCTGCGGATGCCAGCAATTGCAT
>NW_016946737.1:0-691 GCF_001483705.2 Eufriesea mexicana
AAAATGACCATAAAATTGAACTTTCCATCCAGATTCTGTAGCATTGCAGTGGCAATAGCACGCTAATAGAAACATTCCTCCTTATTTATGCAAGAAAGTTAACTCAACACGATATTAGTCGAAAATGTCAATAAAATTGAATTTTCCCGCCGGATTCTGCAGCATTGCAATGGTTATATCTTGCCAAAATAATCTTTCCTCCTTGTTTATGCAAGAAAGTTAGCTCAAAAGGGTATTAGACGAAAATGTCAATAAAATTGAATTTTCCGGCCAGATTCTACTGCATTGCAATGGCAACAGCACGCCAAAAGGATCTTTCCTCCATACTTATGCAAGGAAGCTAGCACACCACGATATTAGTCGAAAATATCAATAAAATTTAACTTTCCAGCCCGATTCTGCAGCATTGCAATGGATATAGCAGGCCAAAAGGATCTCCCCACCTTACTTATACAAGGAAGTTGGCTCACAACGATGTTAGTCGAAAATATCAATAAAATTTAACTTTCCAGCCCGATTCTGCAGCATTGCAATGGCGATAGCGCTCCGAACGGATCTTTACTGCTCACCTATGCAGGAAGTTAGCTCACCACGAAATTAGTCGAAAATGTCAATAAAATTGAATTTTCCACGAAGAATCAATTGCATTGCAATGCCTATAGCACGCCAATGGAATCTATACACCTTATAT
>NW_016946738.1:0-505 GCF_001483705.2 Eufriesea mexicana
TATTAGTCGAAAATGACAATAAAAATGCACTTTCCAGCCAGATTCTATAACATTGCAATGGTTTTAGCTTGCCAAAAAAATCTTTGCTCCTTATTTATGCGAGAAAGATAACTCACCACGATATTAGTCGAAAATGTCAATAAAATTGAATTTTCCATCCAGATTCGATGGCATTGCAATGTCAATAGCACGCCAATATTATCTTTTCTTCTTATCTATGCAAGAAAGATAACTCACCACGATATTAGTCGAAAATGACAATAAAAATGCACTTTCCAGCCAGATTCTATAACATTGCAATGGTTATAGCATTCCAGAAGGATCTTTCCTCCTTACTTAGGGAACGAAGTTACCTGACGGCGATATTAGTCGAAAATGTCAATAAAATTGAATTTTCCATCCAGATTCGATGGCATTGCAATGGCAATAGCACGCCAATATTATCTTTTCTTCTTATCTATGCAAGAAAGATAACTCACCACGATATTTGCCGAAAATGTCAATA
>NW_016946739.1:0-349 GCF_001483705.2 Eufriesea mexicana
TGTCCGTTCATAAATCTATCCATACATCCATACATACATCAATACATCCATACATCCATACATATATCAATACGTCCATACATCCATACATCCATCCATCCATACATCCAGCATCCATATATCCATAAATCCATCCATTCGTACTTCCATCCTTCGATACATCCATCCATACATACGTCTATACATATACACACACATACATCCATACGTCCGTTCATATGTCCATCCATAGCTCAATGCATCCGTACATCCATACATCCACACAGCCATCTATCCACACGTCCATCAATCCATACATCCACCGATATATACATCCATCCATCCACACATCAATCCACCAATCCATCCA
>NW_016946740.1:0-697 GCF_001483705.2 Eufriesea mexicana
TGGTCTCCGCTGAGCCAAGCAGTATACACTAGAGCACAGCTGAGCACCGAAGGCCGCCAAATATGAGTGTATATCACAAAAGTCATAGATATCCGTACCTAACCTGACCAATCCTAGCCCAGCCAAACGTAGAATAACTACACATAAGGATACGAGACCTTCATCTCTTGCCACCCCAGAGCCCTGCAGATCATATTAGATCATATTATACCACAGTAGAGTGCAGAGATCCACCGACTAGCAGCGTGCAACACAAAAGTCAGTGCCATCCCAACCAAACCTAACCAAATCTAACCAAATCAAACGTAACCATACTCACACTGTCGGGTTGGATCATGTTACGTTTGGCTTTGTTGCGCGTAATTATGTGAGGCCTGTGTAGCTTTGACTTTTCTGCAGTGCACTGCTATTCGGTGGAATTCTGCTCCCTACTGTGACTCAGTTTTCCCAGCTTTGCTCTGATAATTCCAGAAATAGTGGCCGCGGCGCCTGAGGATGTGATATGCTAGGTTTGGTTAGGCTAGGTTTGTTTGGGTTAGGTTGAGATACCTTTCACTTTCGTGATATGCAATGACAATCTACGCACGTCAGCGCTCTGTTCTCCTCTAATATGCCCTGGTTGGCGACGGGCGGACAGCAACATTTGTCTCAGCACGTTAGGTCGAGGTGGGATACGTTTGGTTAGGTTGTGTTAGCA
>NW_016946741.1:0-426 GCF_001483705.2 Eufriesea mexicana
TTCAACCAATGGCAGGTACATCCATCTACTTGCCAGAGAATTTGTTTATTCAAAATCTATAATCCGTTATAGCTTGGTGAATAGGTCGCCAATCGCCTTCAACCGATGGCAATTATAGCCATCTTCTTGCCAGAGAATAGGTTTATTCAAATTCTACAACCTGTTAAAGCTTGGTGAATAGATCGCCTAATGCATTCAATCGAATGGCAAGTACAGAAATCTACTTGCCAGAGAAAAAGTCTATTCAAAGCCTATAAGCTGTCACAGCTTGGCGATTAGAGCCCCTAACGCCTTGAAGCCAATGGCAAGTACAGCCATCTACTTGCCAGAGAATAGGCCAATTCAAAATCTATAATCTGCTGTAGCTTCGTGAATACATCGCCTAACGCCTTCAATCCAATGGCAAATACAGCCATCTACTTGCCA
>NW_016946742.1:0-511 GCF_001483705.2 Eufriesea mexicana
TGCTTGACTCTGGGAATGTTAGTTATACTGGTCGCAGCACGCTTGGTTGAGTTAGATTACGTTCGGTTGTGCTGGGATGGGTTGGGTTAGTTAAGCATTGGTTTGACTTTCGTGGTATACATTGCGATTCGTTGGATTTATGAGCCATACTGTGCTCTAATAATGTCGGCTCGCCTCTGAGGAGGCCAGAAGTAGCGGTCTCGGCTCGTTGGTTTTATTTAGGCTACGTTTGGCTTTGTTACATTTTGTTAGGGTAGCAGGGGATAGCATTGACTTTTGTGCTATATGCAGCTGTTCGACGAAATTGTACGCTATACAGTACTATAATATGTTCCGCTCAGCTTGAGTAAAGACGGCAATAGTGATCTCGGCACGTTAGCTCGAGTTAGGTAACGATTGGTTAGGTTCGGTTTGTTTGGGTTAGGCTAGTGTATCTTTGATTTCTGCCTTGTAAACTGTAATGCGGTGCACTTCTGCGTTCTACTGTGCTCTAGAAATCTCTGCTTCGCTC
>NW_016946743.1:0-296 GCF_001483705.2 Eufriesea mexicana
GTGGACGTAACAAGTACCGTACCATCAGTTGTAAATATCTCTAACCGTACCAGTACCATACGTTGAAAGCTCTAGAATTGCTGTGGAAGTTATCATCATGAGTGAAGAGGTTAACACAACGGTTACAGTATGGTAGTGATACCTGCACTCAGTATTGCGTTGTCAATTCTTAATTTCTCATGCGATAATGAAATAGTATTTCGCCATTAACGAATTGCTATATAATATAGGAAGTCAGACAACATATATATCCAACAGTAACAGCGCTTCCTTAATGGACGTACTCAGTACCGTGC
>NW_016946744.1:0-521 GCF_001483705.2 Eufriesea mexicana
AGATTACGTATGGTTAAACTAGGTTACGTTGTGTTAGGTTTGGATAGCTTCGACGTTTGTGCTGCACACTGATATTCTATGGAGGTATGCTCTCCGGGCACGCTAGGTTGTGTTACGTTACGTTTGGCTTGGTTAGGTTTGGCTATGTTTGGTGAAGACCGCTTTGACTTTTGCGCCATACACTGCGATTCGGACGGTTTCAGCCTTCTACGTTGCTCTGCTGTACTCTGATAACCTGTCGCGAGGCCAGCAATAGCAGACGCGGCACGTTAGTTTGGGCTACGTTGCATCAGTTTATGTTTCGTTTGGATAGGTTTGGACAGGATAGCTTTCACTTTTGTGCTATACGCTGCTATTCGGTGGAATTCTGCTCTCTACATTGCTCTGATATACCCTGCATGTACCTGGGAAGGCCAGCAATACTACTCGCCGCACCTTACGCTCAGCTAGTCTAGGTTCGGTTAGGTTAGGTTAGGGCATATTGGGTTAGGGTACCTTCCACTTCTGCGCTATACACTGCT
>NW_016946745.1:0-647 GCF_001483705.2 Eufriesea mexicana
CATCCACCAGCAGAGGCGTGTAACAGATGCTTTGATCTACTTTATGGTAATTTAGGTCTTGTAGCCATTCTAGAATGGCATTGCAAATGTCCATTGTCCCTCGAGATATTAGCTATTAACAACACAGTTGAGAGTACAACCACCTCCACTGAACTGTTGCCGTTGTATTAATTTGGACATCGATGATATAAATTCCACAGCTGCACCAGAATAACCAGCGCATGGATACGTTTATGGCTGGGGATGATTCCAACTGACAGCACGGTACACTGTACATCAATCAGGAGAGCACTGCGGCAGTTGTATTTATATCTTCAATGATGATTTATAATTCTACAATGGCAAAGGATATTTCCATTATCCCTCTAGGTATTAACAATTCGCAACGCGGTACTGAGTATGGCAACATTCACAGTAATGTAGCCGTTGGACTACGTTGTTCACGATTGATACTAATGCCACATCAACTCTAGAATTATCAATGTACAGTAAATTTGTGAATAGATATATTTCCATTTCACATTACAGTACACATTACCTTCAACATTATAGTACTGTAGCAGTTGGATTAACTTATTCAATGGTGATTTAGATTCAATAACAACTCTATAATGACAAAATGCTGATCCAACTTCCCTCGAGACATT
>NW_016946746.1:0-258 GCF_001483705.2 Eufriesea mexicana
CCAGCTATAGCCATTCCAATTCTATGGTATCTGGATGGAAAATTCAATTGTATTGACATTTTCTACTAATATCGTGGTGAGCTCACATCCTAGCATAAATAAGCTGGAAAGATACTATTGGCACGCTTTACCCATTACAATGCTGTAGAATCTGCCTCGAAAATTCAACTTTATTGACATTTTCGACTAATATCGTGGTGAGCTGACATCGTTGCATTAATAAGGAGGAAAGATTCTATTGGCACGCTATAGCCATTG
>NW_016946747.1:0-1525 GCF_001483705.2 Eufriesea mexicana
ACAGACTGCTATTCGGTGCACTTCCGCGCCCTACACTGCTCTATTATACTCTGCTTCACTCTGGGGAAGCTGAAAATGGTGGTCGCTGCACGTTACGCTTAGTTAGATTACGTATGGCTATGTTAGGTTATTTGGGGGTAGGTTAGGACAGCTATGACTTTTGCGTCCAACACTGATATTTTATGGGCACCTGTCCTCCACTGTTACCCATTATACGCCGCTTATCTCTGGGGACGCCAGCAATAGTGATCGCTATTGCTTTACGTAACATGACTCATTCCAACAATCGAGACCATTGCCGCTGGCATAGCCAGTGCCAAGCAGAGTGTAGTAGGGCAAAGTAGAACGAAGGAATCCACCGAATAGCAGCGTATAGCACAAAATTCGGAGCTATACTTACTGATCTTAGCCAAACCTAACCTAACCGAGCGTAACAAAGCACAGCCTAATATGCCGAGACCTCTATTGCTGGCACGAGAGGTATAGCTCTCCTCTCCTAACATAGAGAAACATAACATAACCTACCGAATCTCAAATTACCCTTACGTGTCGCGACCACTGTTGCTGGTCTCGCCAGGGCGAAGCGGTATATAGCAAAGCGCAATAGATTGCAGATATCCACCGAAAAACTGAGCATAGCACGAGAGTCAGAGCCGTCCCTACCAAACTTGACCTAACCTAAACTAACCAAACGTAACTTAACTCAACCTAACGCGCCACGAACGCTGTCGCTGGCCATCCTAGACTCGAGCAGAGCATAGAAGAGCAAAGTAGAGCATAGAAATCCACCGAATCGAAACGTATAGCACAAAAGTCGGAGCTAAAGTATCCTGGTCAAATAAAACCCAACGTAACCAAGTTTAGCATAACTCAAACGTAAGTGACGAGACCTCTATTGCTGCCATCCCCAAAGCCAAGCAGCCCATATTAGAGGACAGAAGAGCGCAGAAATTCATAGAATCGCAGTGTAATGCACAAAAGTCAATGCTACCCCATCCTAAGCTAACCAAACTTAACGTAACCGAACGAAACCAAACACAAACTGAAGTGCCGAAGACACAATTGCTGGGATCCCCATAGCCAAGCTGATCATACTAGAGCACAGTGAAGCGCAGAAATCCTCCGAATATCTGTATACAGCGCAAAAGTCAAAGATATCCTGTCCTAACGTAACCTATCGTAGCATAACCAAATGTAACATTAGCCAATCTAACGTGCCACGACCATTATCCCTGGAATACCCGGGCCAAGCAGAATTCAGTAGAGCAGAGTAGAGAACAGCGATCCACCGAAGAACACTGTATAATGCGGGAGATAAAGCTGTCCTAGCCGAACCTAGCATAACCTAACCGTACCAACCGCAATATAACTAAACCTAAGGTGACGAGACCGCTATTGCTGGCCCCACGGAGCCAAGCAGAGAACACTAGTGCACACAACGTCGCAGGTATCCACCGCATTCCAGAGTACAGCGCACAGGTCGAAGATATCCTGACATAACCTGACCAAGCGTAACCTAACCAAA
>NW_016946748.1:0-575 GCF_001483705.2 Eufriesea mexicana
CACCACGATATTAGTCGAAAATATCCTTAAAATCGCTTTTTCCAGTCAGATTCTATACCTTTGATTTGGCTGCTGTACGCCAATAGAATGTTTCGTCCATATTTATACAAGAAGGTTAGCTGACCACGATGTTAGTAGTAAATGCCAATTAAATTGAATTTTATAAAATTGAGTTTTCCAGCAAGATTCTGTAGCATTGCAATGCCGATAGCACGCCAAGAGAATCCTTCCTCCATAATTATAGCAGAAAGTTATCTCACCACGATATTAGTCGAAAATGTCAGTAAAAATGTATTTTCCAGCCAGATTCAATGGCATTGCATTGGCTATAGCACGCCACTAGTATCTTTCCTCCTTATTTATGCACGAAAGTTAGCCCACCACGATATTAGTCGAGAACGTCAATAATATTGAATTTTCCAGCCAGATTCTATAGGATTGCCAAGGATATAGCACGCCAATAGTATATTTCATCCCTATTTATGCAAGTGGGTTTTCTCACCACGATATTTGCCGAAAATGTCAACAAATTGGAATTTTCGAGGCAGATTGTATGGATTTGTAGGGGCTATAGC
>NW_016946749.1:0-538 GCF_001483705.2 Eufriesea mexicana
CGTGGCTTTGACCTTTGTGCTATACACTGCTATTCGGAGGATTTCTGTGCTGTACGCTACACTACTAGACCCTACTCCACTCCAGGGAGGAGAGCATTGTCGGCCGTGGCACGATGGGTTGAGTTAGACTACGCTTGGTCGGGTTGGTTAGGTTGGGTTTGGTCAGGATGGCTTTGACTTCTGCGTTGTACGCTGCTATGCGGTGGATTTATGCGTTCTCATGTGCTGTAATATTTTCTGCTTCACTCTGGGGAAGCCAACAATAGAGGTATCATCTCGTTAAGTTTATTTAGTCTACGTTCCGTTAGGTTAGACTAGGTCACGCCAGGTTGGGATATATTTGACTTTTGTGCTATAAGCTACTATCTGGTTGCTCTCTGGGCTCTACCGTGCCCTAGTATATTTCGCTTAGCACAGCTCTGGGGATTCCAGCAATAGTGTTCTTGGCACGTTAGATTATGTTATGATACGCTTTAATATATTACGCTTCGATAGTAGGGGCTATGATAGCATTGACTTTTGTGCTTTACACTGCCAT
>NW_016946750.1:0-539 GCF_001483705.2 Eufriesea mexicana
ACAATGTCAATAAAGTTGAATCTTCCAGCCAGAGTCTATAGTATTGCAACGGTTATACAACGCTAAAATTATCATTCCTCCTTATTTATGCAAGGAGGTTAGCTCACCGCGACATAATTCGAAAATGTCAATGAAATTGAATTTTCCAGCCAGTTTCTATAGCACTGCAACGGGTATAGCATGCAAATAGACTCTTTCCACCTTATTTATGCAAAAAAGTTATCTCACCACGATATTAGAAAAAAATGTTAATGAAATTGTATTTTCCATTCAGATTATATATCATTGCAATGGCTATAGCACGCCGAGAGATCCTATCCTCCTTATTTACGCAAGAAAGTTTGCTCACCACGATATTAGTCGAACTTGTCAATATAATTATATTTTCCAGTCAGATTCCGTAGCGCTTCAGCGGCTATAGCACGCCAATGGAATTTTTCCTCCCTATTTACGCAAGGAAGTTTGCTCACCACGACATTGGTGGAAAATGTCAATAAAATTTAATTTTCCAGCAAGCTTCTATGTCATTGTAATGGCTG
>NW_016946751.1:0-1699 GCF_001483705.2 Eufriesea mexicana
GAAGTGGATTTCTACGCTTTGCTGTGCTCTAGTATACTCTGCATGTATTTGGGGAGGCCAGCAGTAGAGGCCTGGGCACGTTAGGTTTACTTCGGCTACGTTCGCATATGACAAGTTTGGTTTTGATAGGACAGAATAGCTTAGATTTTTGTGCCACTAAATGCTATTCGGTGGATTTTTGCGATCTACTGCGCACTAATATAGTCTACCTGGCTCTTGGGAGGCCAGCAATAGTGGCCTCGGCACGTTATGTTGAGTTAGGTTACGTATAGTTAGGTTATGCTATCGTGGGTTATGTACGGATTGCTTTTACGTTTTTGCTATATACTGCTACTCGGTGGATTTCTGAGATCCACCGTGATCTAGTATGTTCAGCTCGGCTCTGTGAGGGGCAGTAACAGCGTTCGTGGCACGTCACGTTGTGTTACGTTACGCCCGCTTATGTTACGTTTAGTTACGTTAGTATAGGATAGCCTCAACTTTTGCGCTGTACACAGCTCTTCTGTGGATTTCTACGATCTACTGCGTACTAATATGGTCTACCTGGCTCCTGGGAGGCCTGCAATAATGGCCTCGGCACGATAGGTTAGTTTAGGCTGCGTTTGGTTATATTACGTTTGCATAGGTTAGGATAGAGTAGCTTCTACTTTTGTGCTATTCACACCTATTCGGTTGATTTGTACGCCCTACATTGCTCTACTATGCTCTCCTCGACCCTGGGGATGCCAGCAATAGTGGTCTCGGCACCTGATGGTGAGTTAGGCTGCGTTCGGTTGGGTTAGACTAGGCCACGTACGCTTAGGTTTTCTATCCCTCTGTGCATTAGACTGCAACACCGCGGAATTCTGTGCTGCACTGTGCTCTAGTATACTCTGATTGGCTATGGGGAGGACTGCAGCATTGGCCTCTGCAGGTTTCCCTGTGTTATGTTGTGTTTGGTAATGCTTGGATAGGATAGCATAGACTCATTTGAGCTACACTGCTGAACGGTGGATCACTGTGCTCTACATTGCTCAAAAATGATCTGCTCGACTCACGGAAGGCCAACAGTAGTGGCTTCGCCTGGCCAGGTCGATTTAGTTTACGCTTGGCTTGGTTAGGTTTGGTTAGGTTTTGCACTGATGGCTTTGACTTTTGTGCTACACACTGCTGTAAGTTCGATACCTATGCATTGCGTTGTTCTACAAGAATTTGCTTGCCACTGAGGAGGCCATTAACAGAGGTCGTCGTACATCTGTTTGAGTCAGGTTAAGTTTGGCTAGGTTAGGTTGGATTAAGTTTTGTTAGGATGGCTGTGACTTTCCTGACGTACACTGCTCTTCGTCGAATATCTACGCTGTATGTTGCTCTACTATACTCTGCTCGACTTTCGGGACGCCAGCAATAGTAGTCGCCGCAAGTTAGGTTTAGATAGCTTACGTTCTGATGGGATAGGTTACGTTGTGTTAGGTTAGGATGTCTTCGACTTTTGTGCTATACACTGCTATTTTATGGGCTTCTGCGCTCTCTTGTGCGCTATCACCTTCTGCTGGTCTCTGTCGATGCCAGAAATAGTACTCTCGGTACGGTGAGTGGGCTTAGTTACGTTGCGTTTGGTTCCGTCAGGTTAGGCTAGGTTTGGCTAGAATGGCTTCGTCTTTTGCGCTGTACAATGCCATTTGGTGGCTTTCTGCGAGCTACTCTGTTCTACCATGATCTG
>NW_016946752.1:0-832 GCF_001483705.2 Eufriesea mexicana
ATGTGTAGCACAAAAGTCAAAGATATCCTAACCTAATAAGTCCTAACCTTTCCAAGCCTTACGTAGCCTAGCAGAACATATTGTGCCGAGAATACTATTGCTGGACTGCCCAGAGCCAAGCTGAGCATACTAGAGCAGTGTAGAGCTCAGAAATCCTCCGAATAGCTGTATATAGCATAAATGTCGTGACTACTCTCTCCTAACCTTACCAAACTTGACATAACCAAACGTAACCTATACCAACCTAACGTGCCGAGGCAACTATTGCTGTCCTCCCCAGAGCAAAGCAGTAAATATTAGAGGGTGTAGAGCGCAGAAATCCATTGGACCGCTGCGTATAGCAGAAAAGTCGTAGCTACACGAACCTAGCCCAAACAAGCATAACCTAACCAATCGAAGCCCAACACAAATTATCTTGACGCGACCACTATTGCTAGAACACCATGGCAAAGCAGAATGTATAAGAGCGCAGTAGAGCGCAGTTATCCGCCTAATAATGGTATATACTACGAACTAAAATCTATTCAAACCTAACCCAGACATTCATATCTCAACCAAACTCTTCCTAACCCGACCTGATGTGCCGGGAATACAGTTACCAGCTTCCCCAATGACGTGCAGAGTATAGCGGAGCAATGTGGCGCGTAGGAATCCGCCGAATAGCAGTGTATAGCAAACGGGTCAAAGGTATCCTAACCTAACTTTACCAAACGTAACGCAAGCACAACCGAACGTAACCAAACTCAACCTAACGCGCCTTGAACGCTTCGCTATTGCAATTGCTGGACTCCCCATTGCTAAGCAGTGCATATTAGATGAGAGTAGAGCGCAG
>NW_016946753.1:0-1231 GCF_001483705.2 Eufriesea mexicana
TTCATCCTTGTTTATACAAGAAAGCTCGAAAATGTCAACAAAATTGAACTTTCCAGCTATATTCTATAGCATTCCCGTGGCTATACCTCGCCAATAGAACCTTTCATCCTTATTTATGCCAGAAACTGCACACAAGTATAGTAGTCGAAAATGTTAACAAAATAGTATTTTCAGCCTCATTCTATATCAATGCAATTTCTGAAGCACCCAAAAAGGATCTTTCCGCCTTACTTATGCAAGGAAGGTAGCTCGTCAGGATATTTGTCGATAATGTCAATAATATTGAATTTCCCTTCCAGATTCTATAGCTTTGCAATGCCTAGGGCACGCCAACAGAATTTTTCCGCCTTATTTATGCAAGAAAGATAGCTCACCACAATTTTAGTCAAAATGTCATAAAATTGAGTTCTTCATCCGGATTCTAAAGCATTGCTATGGCTACAGCTCGCCAATAGAATATTTCTTCCTTGTTTATGCAAGAAATTTAGCTCACCACAATATTAGTCGAAAATGTCAATAAAATTGAATTTTCCTGGAGTTTTCTATAGCATTGCAAATGCTAAAGCACGCCAGTAGAACCTTTCCTCCTCATTTATTCAAGAAAGTTAGCTCGCCACGGTATTAGTCGAAAATGTCAACAAAATTGAACTTTCTAGCCAAATTCTATGGCATTGCGACGGCTATAGCACGCCAGTTGAATCCTTCATCCTTATTTATGCTTTAAAGTTAGCTCACCACGGTATTAGTCGAAAATGTCAATAAAATTGAATTTTCCAGCAAGATTCTATAGCATTCCAATGGCTACTGCGCGTCAATAGAATCTTTCTTCCTTATTTATGCCAGAAAGTTAGCTCACCATTATAGTAGAAGGAAATGTTAACAAAATTGTATTTTCAGCCACATTTTATATCAATCCAATTTCTATGGAACTCAAAAAGGATCTTTCCACCTTACTTATGCAAGTAAGATAGCACACCACGATATTAGTCGATAATGCCAATAAAATTGAATTTCCCTTCCAGATTCTATAGCTTTGTAATGGCAATAGCGCGCAAATAGAATCTTTCCTCCTCGTTTACGTAAAAGAGGTAGCTCACAACATTATTAGTCCAAAATGTCCGTAAAATTGAATTTTCCAAGCAGATTCCAGAGCATTGCAGTGGCTACGGCACGCCAATAGAATCTTGACTCCTTATTCATGCACGAAAGTTAGCCCACCGCGATATTAGTC
>NW_016946754.1:0-411 GCF_001483705.2 Eufriesea mexicana
GCAAGTAGATGGCTGTACTTGACATTGGATTGAAGGCGTTAGGCGATCTATTCACCAAGCTATGACAGGCTATTGATTTTCAATAGACCTATTCTCTGACAAGTAGATGGCTGTACTTGCCATTGGTTGAAGGCGTTATGCGACCTATTCACCAAGCTATAACGGACTATAGATTTTGAATAGGCCTATCCTCTGGCAAGTAGATGGCTGTACTTGACATTGGATTGAAGGCGTTAGGCGATCTATTCACCAAGGTATAACAGGTAATATATTTTGAATAGGCCTATCCTCTGGCAAGTAGATTGGTGTACCTGCCATTGCATTGAAGCCGTTAGGCTATCTATTCACCAAGCTATAGCATGTTGTAGATTTTGAATATACCTATTTTCTGGAAAGTAGATGCCTGTACAT
>NW_016946755.1:0-355 GCF_001483705.2 Eufriesea mexicana
TTCTGCTATACACTGCGGCACTACGGATTTCTGCGCTCTAGTCTCCAATGTTATTCTCTGCTTGGCTCTTTGGATACCAGCAATACTTGTCGCGTCACGTTTGGTGGGGTCATGTTACGTTTGGATACGATAAATTTGTCTAGGTAGGTGTGGGATATCTTTGTCTTTTGTGCTATACACTGCATTTCGGAAAAGTTCTGCGCTTTAATGTGCTCTTATATGCTCTGTCTGGATCTGCGGTGGCCAGTAATTGTGGCCTCGGCGCGTTAGGTTTATTTATGCTACGTATATTTGGGTTAGGCCAGGAAGATTTGGTTAGGGTTTCTCTCACTCTTGTGCTGTACAGTGCTATTCG
>NW_016946755.1:379-670 GCF_001483705.2 Eufriesea mexicana
TTGCTCTACTATACTACGCTCGACATTGCGGAGCGAGCAGTGATGGTCAATTCACGTTAGCCTGAGTTAGGTTACGTTTGGTTGGATTAGGCTTTGATTAGGCTAAGTTTGGTGGGGATAGCTTTAACTTTCGAACTATACACTATTATGTGGTGGATTCGTTTGTCCTAATGTGCTCCACTATATTGCGCTTGCTTTGGGGCACCTGCAGCTGTGGTCGCGGCATGGTGTGATGTGCTATGCTACGTTCCGTTAGGTTGGTCTGGGTCAAGTTATGTCAGGATATCTTCG
>NW_016946756.1:0-266 GCF_001483705.2 Eufriesea mexicana
TCAGG
Organism: Eufriesea mexicana; assembly: GCF_001483705.2. Lineage (NCBI taxonomy): Eukaryota > Metazoa > Arthropoda > Insecta > Hymenoptera > Apidae > Eufriesea > Eufriesea mexicana. The sequence continues at coordinate 6 of NW_016946756.1, forward strand.
TCAGGTCGGGTCAGGCCAGGTCGGGTTGGGTCATGTCAGGTCAGGAAAGATCGCGTAAGGTCAGGTCGGGTCGTGTCAGAACAGGTCTAGTAAGGACATGGTAGGACAGGTCAGGCCAGGCCAGGTCAGGTCTGGCCAGGTCAGATTATGTTTGGTTAGGTTAGGTTAGGTTAGGATAGGTTAGGTTAGGTTAGGTTAGGTTGGGTTGGGTCGTGTCGGGTCGGGTCTGATCAGGTCGGGTCGGATCAGATCGGGTCGGGT
>NW_016946757.1:0-510 GCF_001483705.2 Eufriesea mexicana
GTTCACTTATGTTTCGTTTGGTACTGCTACTTCTGGTTACGTTGGGATAGGGTAGCTTTTACATCTGTGCTATGCACAGCTTTTCCGTACTTTTCCTGCGCTCTACTCTGCTCTAGCATACTCTGCTTGGCTCTGGGGAGGCCAGCAGGAGGCGTCTCTGCATGCTAGGTAGAGTCATGTTACGTTTGGTCCGGTTAAGACAGGATAGCATTGACTGTTGTGCTATGCACGTTTCTTAGATGGATTTCTGCGCTCTACTGTCCTCTAGTATTTTCTGCTAGGCTCTGGGCAGGTCAGCAATAGTGTCTAGGCACGTTAGGTTGAGATATGCCACGCTGGCCTTTGTTGCAAGGTTAGGTTTGGATATCGTTCACCTTTGTGCCACACACAGCAATGACGTTTATCCCTGTGCTCCGCTGCGCTCCTGCATATACAGATAGGCGCTTTGATGCCAGAAATAGTGGCCTTGGCACATTAGTCAACGTCATGTCACGTACGGTTGTGATGTGT
>NW_016946758.1:0-453 GCF_001483705.2 Eufriesea mexicana
CCGCTATTGTGGCCTTCGTAGAGACAGGCAGAGTATATTAGAGCACATTAGAGCACAGACGTCAACCGAATAGTAGAGTAGAGCACAAAGGTAAAAGTAATGTATCCTAACCTAGCCAAACGTAACACATACGAACGGAGTATAACAGAACCTATCACGACGACTCCGCCATTGCTGGCCTCCACAGACACTAGCGGAATGTACCAGACCACAGTATAGCGCAGGAATCCGCCGAAAAGCAGTGAAAAGCGCAAAAGTCAAAGAAATACTAACCAAGCCTTCCTAACCTGCCCTAATGAAACGTAACGTAATACAACCTATAGTGCCGAGACGAGTATCCTGGCCATCCCAGAGCGGAGCAGGGCATATTACAGCAGAAGCAGGAATCCACCGAATAGCAGTGTACGACAGAAAAGTCAAATCTCTGCAGTCCTAACCTAACGAAGCGTAACA
>NW_016946759.1:0-499 GCF_001483705.2 Eufriesea mexicana
TTTGGTTAGGTTAGGTTTGATTAAGCTCGGTCAGGATATCTTCGACTTTCGTGCTATACTCAGTTATTCGCGTGATTTCTGCCCTCTACTGCGCGCTAGTATGTTCTGCTTGGGTCTGTGGTGTCGAGTAATAGTGGCCTCGGCACGTTAGGTAAGTTATGTTACGTTTCGTTAGGGTAGGCTAGGAAGGCTTAGTTACGTTTTGCGTGTCCTTTGTGCAATACTCTCTCATTCGGTGGATTTCTGCTCCCAACTGTGCTCTAACATCTACTGTCTGACACCGGGGATGACAGGAATATTGGTCTCGGCACGCTATGTTGAGATGCACTACGTATGGTTAGGTTGGGTTAGGCCAAGTTTGGTTAGTATACCTTTCACTCCTGTGCTATGCGCTGCAATGATGTGGATGCCTCCGCTCTATTGCGTTCTAGCATAGCCTGCTTGGCTCTGGACAGGCCAGCAATAGTGGTCTGGGCACGTTAGGCTGAGGTGTGCTACA
>NW_016946760.1:0-1018 GCF_001483705.2 Eufriesea mexicana
GTTTGGTTATATTACTGTTGGTTAGGTTAGGAGAGGATAGCTTTGACTTGAGTGCTATAGTCCGCTATTAGTTGGAATTCTGCGAACTAAATTGCTCTAACGTTTTCAGCTGTGCTCTGTGAAGGCCACAAATAGTGTTCTCGTCACCTCAGGTAAAGTCAGGTTACTTTCGGTTAGTTTGATTTTGACTAAGTATGGTTGTGGCAGCTTTAACTTTGTGCGGCACACTGCTGTTCGCTGGACTTCTGGGATATACTGTGCTCCAGTATGTCCTGCTTGGCCCTGGGTATGGCATCAATAGTGTTCTCGGCACGTTAGGTTGCGTTCGGCTATGTTTGTTTATGTCCTGATGGTTGGGGTTAGGTTTGGGTAACCTTTACCTTTCAGATATACACTGCGATACTATGGATTCCAAGGTTCTACTCTCAACTAATGTATTCTGCTTGGCCCCAGGGGGGAGGGGGCAGCAATGGATGTCGAGGCAGGTTACGTTGAGTTATGCTACGTTTTATTAGGTTATGTTAGGCAACGTTTGGTAAGGGTGGCTTCGACTCCCGTGCTATACACCATTATCCGGCAGTTTCCTGTCATCTACTGTGCACTTTTGTATTCTGTTTGGCTCTGGGGTTGGCCAGGAGCAGCGGTCGCGTCACGTCATGTTGAAATCTGCTACCTTCGTTAAACGTCAGGTTTGGTTCGGGCATCTACGGCTATTGTGATATTCACTGCAATACGGTTGGTTTCTACGCTCTACTGTGATCTAGCACATTCTACTTGTCTCTGTGAAGGCCATCAATAATGGTCTCGTCATGTTAGGTCGAGCCAGGCTACGTTTGAGTATGTCACGTTTGTCTAGGTTGGGCGGGATACTTTGACTTTTGTGCTATACACAGCTATGCGGTCGATTTCTGCGCCCTACTTCTGCGCCCTGCTGTGCTCTATTTTCTTCTGCTTCGACCTGTGGTAACAAGCAGTAGCGGCCTCGGCACGTTAGATTGTGTTACGCTACGCTTGGATA
>NW_016946761.1:0-654 GCF_001483705.2 Eufriesea mexicana
TGTCAAACGTATCAAAGCTCAACCAAACGTGCCGCCGCACTATTGCTGGCCTCCACAGAGCCAGGCAGAACATGTTAGAGGAGATTAGGGCGCAGAAATCCATACAATCGCAGTGTACAGCAGAAAAGTCGCAGATATCCAAACCTAACCCAGCCAAGACTATCTAACCGAACGTAACCAAACCCAATATAATGTGCCGCGACCAGTACTGCTGGAATCTACAGAGCCTAGCAGAGCATAATAGAGGAGAGTAGAGAGCAGTAATGCATGGAATCTCAGTGTATAGCAGAAAGGTCTAAACTATCCAAACCTATCCATGTCAAACGTAACCTAACCAAACGTATCCTATCCCAACCTATCGTGCCAAGACCACTATTACGGGTCTCCACAGAGTCGAGCAGTGTACAGTAGAGCAACGTATAGTAACCGAATAGCTGTGTATAGCACAAGAGTCAAAGCTGCACTAACCTAACCTAACTAACGGTAACATTAACAGACGTAGCTTAACAAAACCTATCGTGCCCTGAACACTACTGCTTTCTTCCCGAGAGACGAGCAGTGTATCGTACAGCAGATTAGAGCGCAGAAGGACACCAGATAGCAATGCATAGCACAAAAGTCAAAGATACCCTGGCCTAGCCAGGCCTAACCTAT
>NW_016946762.1:0-378 GCF_001483705.2 Eufriesea mexicana
CCTACGACAATAGAGCCAAGGGGGTGGCAACCCCATGACCCGTGAAATGCCTCCTTCAAAAGGAACTAGAGCCACCGCCACATTAGTGTGAAGGCAGGCATTTTGGGTGGGCTGCACCCTTACAGCGGCTCATTACTGCGAAGCAGCACGCCCGGTCGCACAAGATTTAGCCGCAATGTACTGAAAGGACAGGTCCAAACAATACACCACGTTACCAACGGGACCACGAGGAGGTACTTGTGCGACTTGGATGGGAGAGGCTGAAGGGCCAGAGGCCTATATTGCGCATCACCATCCAGTAACCATGAACATAAGATGTTAAGAGAGTCATAGTTACTCCCGCCGTTTACCCGCGCTTTTTTGAATTTCTTCACGTTG
>NW_016946763.1:0-3355 GCF_001483705.2 Eufriesea mexicana
GTGAACCAATGGAATTTTTCCTCCTTATTTGTGGAGAAAAGATTGCTCAAATAGGTATTAATCGAAAATGTCAATGAAATTGATGTTTTCGGTCCGATTCTATTGCAAAGCTGTTGGTATAGAAAACCAATAGAATCCTTCCTCCTTATTTATACCGAAAAGTTTGCACACAAACATATTAGCCGATAATGAGCTTTCCGGTCAGATTCTATTGCAATGCAATGGCTACAGCAAACCAATGGTATCTTTCCTTCGTATTTGTTCAGAAAACTCTGCACAATGCGATATAAGTCGAGAATGTCAATAAAATTGAACCTTTCATTCAGATTCTATTCCAATGCAATGGCTATAGCAAACCAATAGGATCTTTCCTCCTGATTCATGCGGAAAACTTTGCTCACCACGATATAAGTCGAAAATGCAAATAAAATTGAACTTTTCAGTCAGATTCTTTTGTAATGCATTGGCTACAGTTAACCAATAGAATCTTTTGTCCTTGTTTACGAAGAAAGGTTTGCGCATCACAATATTACACGAAAATGTCAAGAAAATTGGACTTTTCATCATGATTCTATTGCTATGCAGTGGCTATATCATACCAAAAGAATCTTTCCACCTTATTTACGCAGAGAGGTTTGCTCACCGCCATATTAGACGAAAATGTCAATAAAATTGAACTTTTCAGTAAGATTCTACTGCAATGCAATGGCTATATCAAACAAATATGATCTTTCCTCCTTATTTATGCAGAATATCTTGCTCACCACGATATTTGTCGAAAATGTCAATGGAATTGAACTATTCAGTCAGATTCTGTTGCAATGCAATGGCTATTGCAAACCAATGAAATGTTCCCTACTTGTTTGCGCAGAAAAGTATGCTCAACAAGATATTAGTCGAAAATGTCAATAAAATTGGACGTTCCAGTCGGAATCTATAACAATTTAATGGCTATTACAAACCCGTATATTGTTTACTGCATGTGCATGCAGGAAAGGTTGCTCACAACGGTGTTAGTCGAAAATTTCCTTAAAACTGAAATCTTCAGGCAGGTTCTATTGCAATTCAATGGCTATAGTAAACCAATGGAATCTTTCCTTCGTATTTATTCAGAAAAGTCTGCTCAATGCGATACTAGTCGAGAATGTCAATAAAATTGAGTTTTCCGGTCAGATTCTATTGCAATGCAATGGCTATAACAAACCAACAGCGTATTTCCTCCTTATTTATGCGGAAAATTTTGCTCACCGCTATATTAGACGAAATTGTCAAAAAAATTGAACTTTTGAGCCATATTCTGCTGCAATGCGATGGCTATAGCAAACCAACATGATCTTTCCTCCTGATTCATGCAGAAAAGGCTGCTCACCACGACATTTGTCGAAAATGACAATAGAATTGAGCTTTTCAATCAGATTCTATTGTAGTGCATTGGCTATAGCAAACCAATAGAATCTTTCCTCCTTATTTACGCAGAAAGGATTGCTCTACACAATATTAGACGAAAATGTCAATAAAACTGATCCTTTCAGTCAGATTCTATTCCAATGCAATGGCTATAGCAAACCAATAGGATCTTTCCTCCTGATTTATGCAGAAGAGTTTGCTCACCACGACATTTGTCGAAAATGTCAATAAAATTGATCTGCTCAGACAGATTCTATTGCAATGCAATGGCTATAGCAAACCAATAGGATCCTACCTCGTTGTTTACGCAGAAAAGACTTTTCGCCCCGATATTTGTCGAAAATGTCAATGGAATTGAACTTTTCATGCTGATTCTAATGCAATGCAATGGCTATAGCAAACCAATACGATCTTTCCTCCTTATTTATGCAGAATATCTTGCCCACCACGATATTTGTCGAAAATGTCAATAGAATTGATCTATTCAGACAGATTCTGCTGCAATGCAATGGCTATTGCAAACCAATTAAATGTTCCCTGCTTATTTGCGCAGAAGAGTTTGTTCAACAAGATATTAGTCGAAAATGTCAATAAAATTGGACGTTCCAGCCGGAATCAATAACAATTCAACGGCTATAACAAACCCATATATTGCTTTCTGCATGTGCATGCAGGAAAGGTTGCTCACATCGGTGTTAGTCGAAAATTTCCTTAAAACTGTAATCTTCAGGCAGATTCTATTGCAATTCGATAGCTATAGTGAACCAATGGAATTTTTCCTCCTTATTTGTGGAGAAAAGATTGCTCAAATAGGTATTAATCGAAAATGTCAATGAAATTGATGTTTTCGGTCCGATTCTATTGCAAAGCTGTTGGTATAGAAAACCAATAGAATCCTTCCTCCTTATTTATACCGAAAAGTTTGCACACAAACATATTAGCCGATAATGAGCTTTCCGGTCAGATTCTATTGCAATGCAATGGCTACAGCAAACCAATGGTATCTTTCCTTCGTATTTATTCAGAAAAGTCTGCACAATGCGATATTAGTCGAGAATGTCAATAAAATTGAACCTTTCATTCAGATTCTATTCCAATGCAATGGCTATAGCAAACCAATAGGATCTTTCCTCCTGATTCATGCGGAAAACTTTGCTCACCACGATATAAGTCGAAAATGCAAATAAAATTGAACTTTTCAGTCAGATTCTTTTGTAATGCATTGGCTACAGTTAACCAATAGAATCTTTTGTCCTTGTTTACGAAGAAAGGTTTGCGCATCACAATATTACACGAAAATGTCAAGAAAATTGGACTTTTCATCATGATTCTATTGCTATGCAGTGGCTATATCATACCAAAAGAATCTTTCCACCTTATTTACGCAGAGAGGTTTGCTCACCGCCATATTAGACGAAAATGTCAATAAAATTGAACTTTTCAGTAAGATTCTACTGCAATGCAATGGCTATATCAAACAAATATGATCTTTCCTCCTTATTTATGCAGAATATCTTGCTCACCACGATATTTGTCGAAAATGTCAATGGAATTGAACTATTCAGTCAGATTCTGTTGCAATGCAATGGCTATTGCAAACCAATGAAATGTTCCCTACTTGTTTGCGCAGAAAAGTATGCTCAACAAGATATTAGTCGAAAATGTCAATAAAATTGGACGTTCCAGTCGGAATCTATAACAATTTAATGGCTATTACAAACCCGTATATTGTTTACTGCATGTGCATGCAGGAAAGGTTGCTCACAACGGTGTTAGTCGAAAATTTCCTTAAAACTGAAATCTTCAGGCAGGTTCTATTGCAATTCAATGGCTATAGTAAACCAATGGAATCTTTCCTTCGTATTTATTCAGAAAAGTCTGCTCAATGCGATACTAGTCGAGAATGTCAATAAAATTGAGTTTTCCGGTCAGATTCTATTGCAATGCA
>NW_016946764.1:0-220 GCF_001483705.2 Eufriesea mexicana
GTATCTAATGCAACGCTATGTCTACAGCAAAGCAATGGAATCTTCCCCCCATATTTGTGCAGAGAAGCTTGCTTACCACGACAGTAGTCGAAAATATCATTCGAATTGAACTTTTCACTCAGATTCTATTGCAATGCCACGGCTATAGCCAGCCAATAGTATCCTTCCTCCTTATTTATGCCGAAAAGTTTGCTCACCGCAATATTAGTCGAAAATGTCA
>NW_016946765.1:0-646 GCF_001483705.2 Eufriesea mexicana
ATTAGAATCTTTGCTCCTTATTTATGCAAGAAAGTTAGGCCACCACGATAGTAGTCGAAAACGCCAATAAAATAGAATTTTCCAGCCAGATTCTATAGCATTGCAATAACTACAGCACGCCAGTAGTATCTTTCCTCCTTATATACCAAAGAAAGCGGGGTCACCCCGATATCAGCCGAAAATGTCAATCAAAATGTATTTTCCAGCGTGAATCTATAGCATTGCAATGGCTACTGCGCGCCAATAGTATATTTCATCCTTATTTATGCAAGTGGGTTTGCTCACCACGATATTAGTCGAAAATGTCAATAAAATCGAATTTTTCAGGCAGATTCTATGCAATTGCAGTGGCTATAGCATGTCAATAGAATCTTTCCTCCTTATTTAGGAAAGTGAGTAGGTCGACGCGATATTAGTCGATAATGTCAATAAAATTGAATTTTCCAGCCAGGCTCTATAGCATTGCAATGGCTTTAGCCTGCCAATTGAGTCTTTCCTCATTATTTATGCTTGAAAGTTAGCTCACCATGATATTAGTGGAAAATGTCAATAAAAATGTATTTTCCAGCCAGATTCGATATCATAGCAATGGCTATAATACGTCATTAGAATCTTTGCTCCTTATTTATGCAAGAAAGTTAGGCCA
>NW_016946766.1:0-326 GCF_001483705.2 Eufriesea mexicana
TTGACTCTTTTGTTTTGCAGTGCAGTGCGGTGTATATCTGTGCACTACTGTGCTGTAGTACATGCTGCTTGTCGCTATGGAGGCCAGCAATAATGGTCTCCGCACGTTAGGTTGAGCTGTGCTACGTTTGGGTGTGTTTCGCTTGGTGAGATTAGGATACGGTAGCTTAGACTTTTGTGCTATACACTGCTACTCGGTGGACTTCTGCGCTCTAGTGTGCTCCAATATGCTCTGCCGGGATCTGGAAATTCCAGCAATATTGGTCTCGTCACGCTATGATTAGTTACACTAAGTTTGGGTAGGTTACGTCGGGACAAGTTAGGTCA
>NW_016946767.1:0-522 GCF_001483705.2 Eufriesea mexicana
GGACGATTTCGGCGTTCTACATTCCTGTGCTATACTCTTCTTTGCTCTCTAGAGGCCAGCAATAGTGGTCGTGGCACGTCAGATTGCGTATACGTTACGTCTGCTTATGTTGCGTTTGGTTGGCTAAGGTAGGGATGCTTCGACGTTTGTGTTATACACTCATTATCGGTGGAATTCTGCGCTCCACTGCGCACTAGCAGGCTCTGCTTGGATCTGGGGAGGCCGACACTTGTTGTCTCGGCACGTTAGGCTGTGTTAGGGTGCGTTTGGTTAGGTAAAAACGTTTGGTTAGGTTTGGATAGGGCAGCCGTGACATTTGTGAAATACACTGCTCTTCGGAGGATCTCTGCGCTCCACATTGCTCTACTACACTCTGCTCGCCTCTGCGGAAGCCAGCAATAGTGGCCGCGTGGAGTTGGTTTCAGTCCGTCTACGTTCAGTGAGGCCTTGTTTAGTTACGTTAGTACAAGATATCTCTGACTTGTGTGCTATACACTGCAATTTCGTGGCTTTCTGCGGTCT
>NW_016946768.1:0-3240 GCF_001483705.2 Eufriesea mexicana
ATGTATGGATACCGGTATGGAAGGGTATATGTACGAATGTTTGTACGCATGAATGCATGGATGCCTGTATGGATGTGCGTATTTATCAATGTATGGATGAATATATGGATGTATGTGTGGATGTATGTGTGGATGTATAGATAAGTTTATTGATGGATGTATGGATTGGTGGATTTATGGATGGATGGATGTGCGCATGGATGGATGTATGGATGTATGAATGCAAGTATGGTTGTATGTATAGATGAATGTACGGACGTAATGGATGTATGGATGGTTCGAAATGTGGGTGTACGTATGGATGTATCTATCGATGTGTGTGTGGATGTGTGTAGGGATGTATGTATGCATGGATGGATGGACGGATGTATGTATGGTTGTATGCATGGATGGATGGATGTATGGACGCCTGTATGGATGTATTTATGGATGTATGTGGGGATGTATTTATGGTCGTATGTATTTATATATGGATGAAGGTATGAATGGATGCATGGACGTCTGTATGGATGTGCGTATGGATGTACGTATGGATGTATGTATGCATGGATGGATGTGTGAATGTATGTATGGGTGTACGCATGGATGTATGGATGTATGGCTGTATGTATGTACTTATGTACGTACGTACGTATGGATATATATGTGGATGTATGTATGGATGTATGTATGGATGTATGTATGAATGTATGTATGGATGAAAGAGGGGACGTATGTAAGGATGGATGGATGTACGCTTGGATGTATGAATGGATGGAGGCATGTTTGGTAGGATGCACGGATGGGTGAATGTATGAATGGATGGATTAGTGGCTGGGTGGATATATGGATGGATGTATGCGTATGTGGATGCATGTATGTATGCCTGGATGTGCGGATGGATGAATGTATGGATAAATGGAAGTACGGATGGATCGAGATATGAATGGACGAATTTATGGATGTATCGGTGGATGGATGTATGTATGTACGGATGAATGGGTATATGTATGTATGGAAGAATAGATGTATGGATGGATGGACGTATGGCTGGATGGACGTATGGATGTATGGACGTATGGATTGATGGACGTATGGATGGGTGAACGTATGGGTGGTGGATGTATGGGTGGAGGTATTAATGGTTGTATACGTGTATGTGTGTATGTATGTATGGATGTATGAATCGATGGATGAATTTATGGATGTATGTATGGATGTGTGACTGTTTTGATGGATGGATGTATGGATGGATGGATGTATGGATGGATGGATGCATGGATGGAAGGATGTATGGATGGACGGATGTATGGATGGGTGGATGTATGGATGGATGGATGTATGAATGTATGGATGTATGGGTGGAAGAGTGTATGAATGTGTGGTTGTATGTTCGGTTCGACGTACGGGTAGATGCATGTATGGTTGGACGTATGGGTGGCTGGAAGGATGATTGGATTGACGGACGGATGATTGGACGGATGGATGGATGGACGGATGAATGGATGGGCGGGCGTATGGATGGATGTATGTATGGGTGGATATATGAACGGGTGTATATATTTATGTATGCATACGTGTATGGAGTGGCATTCGTTTGAGTCATTGTATGGATGTATGTACGGACGTATGTATGGATGCGTGTATTTATGAATGCATGGAGGTATGTATGGATGTATGTATGGATGTATGTATGGATGTATGGGTGGAGGTGCGAATGGATACATGCATGTATGTGAGGATGTATGTATGGATGTATGTATGGACGGAAGGATGTATGGACGAATGAATGAATTTAATTATGGATGGTTGTATAAATATATCTATGGATGTGCGTGGGGATGTATGTCCGGATATATGGTTGGATGGATGTATGGATTTTTGCATGGATGTACATATGCATGTGTGGTCGCATGGATGGGTGGATGTACGTATGGTAGGATGTATGGAAGGATGTATGGCTGGATGGATATATGGATGGGTTATATTTGGGTGGATGCATGTATGGAATCGTGGATGTGCGGATGGATGTATGTATGGATGGACGGATGTATGGATGGATTGAGGTATGAATGGAAGAACGTGTGGATGTATGGACGTCTGGATGTATGAGTGCATGTTTGGTTGTATCTATGGGTGTGTGTATGGATGTATGTATGGCTGTATGTATGCATGGATGGATGTATGAATGAATGTATGGGTGTACGCATGGATGGATGTATGTATGGATGTAAGTATGGATGTGTGTATGGATGTATGTATGGAGGTATGTATGCATGGATGGATGTATGAACGTATGTATGGGTGTACGCATGGATGGATGTATGTATGGATGTATGTATGGATATATGTGTGGAAGAAAGTGTGGATGAATGTATGGATGGATGCATGTACGCATGGATGTATGTATGGACGGATGGATGGATGGATGGGTGTATGGATGTGTGGATGTATGGATGTGTGGGTGGATGAATTTGCGGGTGGGTGTATGTATGCATGAATGGATGTATGGAACGACGGGTGTATGGATCGATGGTCTTATGGATGCATGTACGTATGTATGGATGGATGGATGGGGGAAGGTATGAATGGATGTATGCTTATGTGTGTGGATGTATGTATGGATGTATGTGTGGGCGGAAGGATGGACGGATGTATTTATGAATGGACGTATGTATGGTGGTATGGATATATTTATGGATGTGCCTGGGGATGTATGTCTTGATATATGGATGGATGTATGAATGGATGTACGTATGGATACATGACTGCATTTATGGATGGATATATGGATGGGTGGATGTATGGATGGATGAATGTGCGGATCGGTGCATGTATGTATATATGTATGTAAGTATGGTTGTATGAATGGATGGATCTATGGACGGTTGTATGGATGTATGTATGGGTGTATGTACGGATGAACATATGGATGTATGTACGGATGTATGTACGGATGTATGGTTAGATGGATATATTGGTGGATGGAAGTATGGATGGATCCATATATGGATGGGTGGATGTATGAAGGTATGGATGTATGTATGGGATTATGGATGCATGTATGGATGGATGGATGTATGGACGGATGGATGTATGGATGGATGGATGTATGAACGGATGGATGCATGGATGGATAGATGGATGTATGGATGTATGTGTGCATGGATGTACGTTTGGATCTGTGTATGTACTCTCTTATGCATGTATGTCTGTGTTTATGTATGTGTGTTTGGATGTATGTATTGAGCTCTGTATGTA
>NW_016946769.1:0-566 GCF_001483705.2 Eufriesea mexicana
TCATAGATCCATCCATCCATACATTCATACATGCATACATCCGTCCATCCGCACATCCATCCGCCCATACGACGACCCTTCGATACATTCATCCAATCATTCATCCACCCATCCATACATCCATCGATCCATACATCTATCCACCCATACATCCATCCACCAATCCATTCATTCATCCATACATACATACATACATCAATACATCCATACATCCATCCATACATCCATACACACGTACATACAAAAATTCGTACATCCATACGTCCATACATCCATACATCCATTCATCCATACATGCATACATCCATGCATTCTTACATCCATACATCCATACATCCACCCATCCATCCATACATCCATACATACATCAATACATCCACCCATCCATTCACCCATCCATATATACATACAACCGTACATCTGTAAATTCGTACATACATACGTCCATACATCCATACATCCATACATCCATACATGCATACATCCATACATTCTTACAACCATACATTCATACATTCATACATCCATACACGCATACTTCCATACATCCGTACATCCTTACATCC
>NW_016946769.1:678-2836 GCF_001483705.2 Eufriesea mexicana
CAATCCATACATCCATACATATATACATGCATCCATCCATACATCCATACATCCATCCATACATACATCCATTCATTAATCCATCCATACATCCATTCTTCCGTACTTCCGACCATCCATACGTACATCCATCCATACGTCCATCAATCCATACGTCCATCCATCAATACACACGTCCTTCCATCCATCCATCCACCCATACAACCACCCATCCATACATCTATCAATCCATACATCTATCCATCCATATATCCATCCATGCATACATTCACACATCCACACATCCATACACCCATACTTCCATACGTCCATCCAGCCATATATACATCCATACATACTTCCATACATACATCGATACATCCATCCATCCATACATCCATAAATCCATCCATCCATGCACTCATCCATCCATACGTCCATCCAGCCATATATACATCCATACATACTTCCATACATACATCGATACATCCATCCATCCATACATCCATAAATCCATCCATCCATGCACTCATCCATCCATACGTCCATCCAGCCATATATACATCCATACATACTTCCATACATACATCGATACATCCATCCATCCATACATCCATAAATCCATCCATCCATGCACTCATCCATCCATACGTCCATCCAGCCATATATACATCCATACATACTTCCATACATACATCGATACATCCATCCATCCATACATCCATAAATCCATCCATCCATGCACTCATCCATCCATACGTCCATCCAGCCATATATACATCCATACATACTTCCATACATACATCGATACATCCATCCATCCATACATCCATAAATCCATCCATCCATGCACTCATCCATCCATACGTCCATCCAGCCATATATACATCCATACATACTTCCATACATACATCGATACATCCATCCATCCATACATCCATAAATCCATCCATCCATGCACTCATCCATCCATACGTCCATCCAGCCATATATACATCCATACATACTTCCATACATACATCGATACATCCATCCATCCATACATCCATAAATCCATCCATCCATGCACTCATCCATCCATACGTCCATCCAGCCATATATACATCCATACATACTTCCATACATACATCGATACATCCATCCATCCATACATCCATAAATCCATCCATCCATGCACTCATCCATCCATACGTCCATCCAGCCATATATACATCCATACATACTTCCATACATACATCGATACATCCATCCATCCATACATCCATAAATCCATCCATCCATGCACTCATCCATCCATACGTCCATCCAGCCATATATACATCCATACATACTTCCATACATACATCGATACATCCATCCATCCATACATCCATAAATCCATCCATCCATGCACTCATCCATCCATACGTCCATCCAGCCATATATACATCCATACATACTTCCATACATACATCGATACATCCATCCATCCATACATCCATAAATCCATCCATCCATGCACTCATCCATCCATACGTCCATCCAGCCATATATACATCCATACATACTTCCATACATACATCGATACATCCATCCATCCATACATCCATAAATCCATCCATCCATGCACTCATCCATCCATACGTCCATCCAGCCATATATACATCCATACATACTTCCATACATACATCGATACATCCATCCATCCATACATCCATAAATCCATCCATCCATGCACTCATCCATCCATACGTCCATCCAGCCATATATACATCCATACATACTTCCATACATACATCGATACATCCATCCATCCATACATCCATAAATCCATCCATCCATGCACTCATCCATCCATACGTCCATCCAGCCATATATACATCCATACATACTTCCATACATACATCGATACATCCATCCATCCATACATCCATAAATCCATCCATCCATGCACTCATCCATCCATACGTCCATCAATCCATACGTCCATCCAGCCATATATACATCCATACATACTTCCATACATACATCGATACATCCATCCATCCATACATACAAGCACCCATCAATACATCCATCCATTCATACATTCATACATCCACACATCCATAAATCCTTCCGTCCATACGTCCATCCAGCCATATATACATCCATACATACTTCCATACATACATCGATACATCCATCCATCCATACATCC
>NW_016946770.1:0-811 GCF_001483705.2 Eufriesea mexicana
TACATCCATATATTCATACATACGTACAACCATACATGCATACATCCATACATCCGTCCATCCGTACATCCATCCATACACACATCCATACATCCACACATCCTCACATCCACAAATCCACCCATCCATGCACTCATCCATCCATACCTACTTCCATACATACGTCCATACATACATCCATACATCCATGCATACACCCATACACGTACATGCATAGACACATCCGTAAATGCATCCATTCATACATCCATGCATACATCCATACATACCTCCACCCATCCAAACATCCACAAATCCATCCAACCATACATCCATCCAACCATACATATGTTCATCCATACATCCCCACATCCATACCTCCATAAATGCATCCATTCGTACGTCCATCAGGCGATGCATCCATCCATCCCTACATCCATTCATACATACATCAATACATCCGTACATCCGTTCATCCATACCACAATCCATCCATACATCCATCCATCCACCCATCCATTCATCCATACATTCGTCCATCCATACATCCATCTTTACCTACATCCATCCACCCATACATCCACCCATCCATACATCCATCGAAATATACATCCATCCATCTATACAAGTACCCATCCATACACCCATCGATCCATACATCTATCCATCCATCCATCCATACATACATACATCAATACATCCATCCATCCATACACACATCCGTACAACCGTTCATCCATAAATTAGAATATCCATACGTTCATACATACAGACATCCATACATCCATACATGCATACATCCATACATTCTTACATCCATACATTCATACAT
>NW_016946772.1:0-226 GCF_001483705.2 Eufriesea mexicana
ACGTTGTGGTCGATGTACGGGAACGGTTGAAATAGCTCGGTCTCGTCCTCCTTAGCCACTGGATGTACGACGAGCGTTTTCTTGCGCTAGAACCACGCCTGGAAGGTATTGCGGGGGCGCTGTGTCGCCTGCTACCCGACATGGGTGGGCCAGGCGGTGGGTACGCCACCTCTACACGGGAGTCTTTCGCTCGGTGACAGTTCATGGGACTCCATTCTGGGCGAAC
>NW_016946773.1:0-1055 GCF_001483705.2 Eufriesea mexicana
TTAGGCAAGCTACTTTGTGATTGGTTACATATCGTTAGGACACGATTCGTTAAGTTAGGAAAGAGCAGCTTTAACTTTTGCGCTGTGCACTGCTATTCGGTGGACGTGTGCCCTAGTGATCGCTATAATACTCTGCTTGCCTCCGGGGGCGACAGGAATGGCTGTCGCGGCATAAGTGATCGCTGTAATACTCTGCTTGCCTCCGGGGGCGACAGGAATGGCTGTCGCGGCATGATGGGTTGAGTTGTGCTACGTACAGTTATGTAAAATTTGGATATGTTAGGAGAGGGCAGCTTTGACTTTTGTGCTATGCGCTGCTACTCGGTGGACTTCTGCGCTCTTCTGTGATCTAATATCCTATGCTTTGTTCTGGAGAAGCAAGCAATCTTGTTCTCGGCACGTAAGGGAGTGCTAGGCTATGTTCGGTTATGTTAAGTTCGGTTATGTTAGGATAGGGTAGCTTCGGCTATTGTGATATGCACTGCGATTCTATGGATCTCATCGCTCTATTCTCCTCTAATATGTTATGCTTGTCTCTGTGGATGGCAGTAACTGCGTTCTCGGCACGTTAGTATTAGATAGGTTACGCTCGGTTACGTTATGCTTTGTTATGTTGGGATAGTATACCTACGACTTTTGTGCTACACACTACTATTCGGGGGCTTTCTGCGATCCTCGTAGCTCTAAAATACTCTCCTCGACTCTCGGTACGCCAGCAGTAGCGGTCGTGACACGTTAGGTAGGCCTTGGTTACGATTGGTAAGGTTAGGCTATGTTAGGTTTGGTTAGGTTTGGTTAGGGTAGATTGGACTTTTGTGATATACACTGCTGTTCGGTAGATTTCAGCATTCTAGGTTGCTCTGCTATACTCTGCTTAGCTTTCGTGAGGCGAGCAATAGCGGTCGTTGCACGTAAGTTTGGGTTACGTTACGTCTGCTTATGTTACGTTTGGACAGGTTAGGATAGGATAACTATGGCTTCTGCGCCATAGACTGCTATTCGGTGGGCTTCTGCGCTCATCATTGCTCCACTGTACTCTGCTCGGCTCTGTGGAG
>NW_016946774.1:0-555 GCF_001483705.2 Eufriesea mexicana
ATTCTCTGGCAAGTAAATGGCTGTACTTGCCATGGGATTGAAGTCGTTAAGCGATCTATTCACCAGGCTAAGGCAGCTTATATGTTTTGAATAGACTTATTCCCAGGCAAGTAGATGGCTGTACTTGCCATTGTATTGAAGGCGTTATGCGACCTGTTCTCCAAGCTATAACAGGTTATAGATTCTGAATAAACCTATTCTCTGGCAAGTAGATGGCTGTACTTGCCAATGTATGGAAGGCGTTATGCGATATATTCACCATGCTATAACAGGTTAGTGGATTGGAATAGACATACTCTCTGGCAAGTAGATGACTCTACTTGCCATTGGATTGTACGCGTTAGGCGATCTATTCACCAAGCGATAAAAGGATATAGATTTGGAATAGACCAATTCTCTGGCAAGTAGATGGCTGTAGTTGCCATTGCTTGAAGACGTTATGCGACCTATTCTCCAAGCTATAACGGATTAAATATTACTCACTGGCAAGTGGATGGCTGTAATTGCCATTGGATTGAAGGCGCAAGGCGATGTATACTCCAAGCTATAACATAT
>NW_016946775.1:0-565 GCF_001483705.2 Eufriesea mexicana
ACTGGAAAATTCAATTTTGTTGACAGTTACGACTAATATCGTGGTGAGCTACCCTTCTTGCATAAATAAGCAGAAAGGATACTTTTGGAGTCCTATAGCCATTGCAATGCTGCAGAATCTGGCTGGCAATTTCAATTCTATTTACATCTTCGACTAATATCGTGGTGAGTTATGATTCCCGCATAAAAAAGGAGGAAAGGTCCTATTGGCGTGGTATAGGCATTGCAATGCTATAGAATCTTACTGGGAACTTCAATTTAATTGACATTTTTGGCTAATATCGAAGTGAGCTATCTTCCTTGCATAAGTTAGGAGGAAACATCCTTTTGGAGTGCTATATCCATTGCAATGCTATAGAATCTTCCAGGAAAATCCAATTATAAATTATATTGACATTTTCGGCTCATATCGTAGTGAGCTATCTTCCTTTCATAAATAAGGAAGAAAGTACCTCCTGGAGTGCAATAGCCATAGCAATGCTGTAGAAACTGGCTGGAAAATACAATTTTATTGACAGTTTCGACTAACAGCGTGGTGAGTTAACTTTCTCGCATAAATTAGGAGG
>NW_016946776.1:0-1012 GCF_001483705.2 Eufriesea mexicana
TATAGCACGTCAAAAGATTCTTACCTCCTTAGTTATGCAAGAAAGTAAGCTCACCACTATATTAGTCGAAAATGTTTATAGAATTGAATTTTCCAGAATGATTCTATAGAATTGGAATGGCTAAAGCACGCCAATAGTATCCTACCACCTTATTTATCCAAGAATGTAGGCTCTCCATGATATTAGTCGAAAATGTTAATTAAATTGAATTATCCATATAGATTCTATATAATTGCAACGGCTATATCACGTCAATAGATTCGTACCTCCTTATTTATGCAAGAAAGTTAGCTCACCACGATAATAGTCGAAAATGTCATTGAAATTGAATTTTCGAGCCAGATTCTATAGCATTGCAATGGCTATTGCACGCAAATAGAATCCTTCCTCCTTATTTATGCAAGAAAGAAGGCTCACCACGATATTAGTCGAAAATATCAATAATATTGATTTTTCAAACCAGATTATATAGCACTGCAATGCCTATAGCTTGCCAATAGAATCTTTCCCACATATTAATACAAGGAAGTTAGCTCAGCACGGTATTAGCCGAAAATCTTAATAAAATTGAATTATCCAGACAGATTCTATAGAATTTCAATGGCACTTGCACGCCAATAGAATCTTTCCTACTTATTTATGCAAGAAAGTTATCTCACCACGATATTAGTCGAAAATGAAAATGAAATTGAATTTTCGTGCCAGATTCTATAGGATTGCAATGGCTATAGCACGCCAATGGAATCCTTCCTCCTTATTCATGCAAGAAAGTAAGCTCATCACGATATTAACCGAAAATGTCAATGAAATTGTATTTTCCAGCCAGATTCTATAGCACCGCGATGGCTATAGCAAGCCAATAGTATCTTTCCTCCTTATTTATCCAAGAAAGTAAGCTCACCACTATATTGGTCGAAAATGTTAATAAAATTGAATTTTCCAGCCAGATTCTATAGCACCGCAATGGCTATAGCAAGCCAATAGTATCTTTCCTCCTTATTTATCCAAGAAA
>NW_016946777.1:0-5037 GCF_001483705.2 Eufriesea mexicana
TTACTCAAACCAACGCGCAAAGACCTTTGTTGCTGGCCACCACAGAGCCATGAAGAACATATCTGAGCAGAGTAGGGTAGAGAAGCACACCGGAGAGAAGTGTATAGCACAAAAGTCAAAGCTATTCCCTCCTCCCCCAACAATTCGTAACGTAACCCATTGTAACATAACGTATCTTGCCGTGCCACGACATCTGTTGCAGGCCTCCCCAGTGTCGAGCAGTGTATAGTAGAGCAATGTAGAGCGCATGACTACGCGGAATATCCATGTATAGCACAAAAGGTTACGTTACCCTCTCCTAACCTAACCAAGCTTAACATACGCATACGTAACATAATGCAAACTAAGGTGCCAAGGACACTATTTCCGGCCTACCCATCGCCAAGCGGATCATATTAGAGGAGAGTAGAGATCAGAAAGACACCAAATAGCAATGTATAACACAAAAGTCAAAGCTTTTCTATCCAAACCTCTCCAAACGTAACATAAGCAGACGTAACGTAACTTAACCAAAAGTGCCGAGACCACTATTGCAGCCGACCTCAGAGCCAAGCAGACTATATTAGGGGAGAGTAGAGCGCGAAAATCCATAGAATCGCAGTTCATAGCAGGAAAGTCAAAGTCATATAAACATAACCCAAACGAACATAACTTAACTAAGCGAAACCAAGCCCAACATAACGCGCCGCGGTCACTATTTCTGCACTTCCCAAAGCGAAGCAGGGTACATTAGATCACAGTGGAGCTCAGAAATCCACCGAATAGCTGTGTTTATCACAAAGGTCGAAGCTATCCTAATCAAACCTATCCTAATCTAGCCAAGCAAAGCGTAACCTTTGTCAACCTAGCGTGCCGAGACCACTATTGCTTGCCTCCTCAGATACAAGCAGAATAAACTGGAGCACAGAAGAACGCAGTAATCCACCGCACTGCAGTATGTAGCGCAAAAGTCAAAGATATCCTAACCTAATCGGTCCAAACCTAACCGGTCCTAACCTAACGCAACCGAACGTAGCCTAACAAAATGTTACGCGCCGAGGATACCATTGCTGGCCTCCACAGAGCCATGTAGAGCATACTTGTGTAATCTACAACGCAGAAACCCACCGAGTAGCCGTGTTTATCGCAAAGGTCTTCTTTATTCTGTCATAACCTAACCAAACGTGGCATAACTCAGCCTTACGTGCCGAGGCCTCTATTACTGGCTTGCCCAGAGAGGAGCAGAACATAGTAGAGCACAGGTGAGCGCAGGAATCCATCGAATTATAGTGTATACCAAGAAAGTCAAATATATCCAAACCAAACCCAGACTAACTTAACGTAACCAAACGTAGCCTAACCCAAACTGACGGGCCGATACAGCTATTACTGGCCTCCCCAGAATCGAGCAGGGTATTGCAGAGCAACGTAAAGCATAGAGACCCAACGAATCGCAGTGTATAGCATGAAAGTTAAAGCTGTCAGATCCTAAACTTTCCAAGCGTATTATAACCAAGCTCAACCTAACGTAACCTTACGCGACGAGACCTATATTTCTGGCCTCCCCACTGCCAATCGGAACATACTAGAGCACAGTAGAGGACAAAAAGCGACCAAATAGCAGTGCATAGCACAAGAGTCAAAGATATATTAATCTAACGTGACATAACCTAACCTAAGCAAACTTAGCCTATCTCAATATAGCGTACCGCGACCACGATTGCTGGCATTCCCAAAAAAGAACATACTAGAGCACAGTAGAGGACAAAAAGCGACCAAATAGCAGTGCATAGCACAAGAGTCAAAGATATATTAATCTAACGTGACATAACCTAACCTAAGCAAACTTAGCCTATCTCCATATAGCGTACCGCGACCACGATTGCTGGCATTCCCAGGGCCAAGCAGAGCGCATTAGGGCGCAACAGATCGCAGAAATCCACCGAGCAAGGGCGTACAGCACAAAGGTCACAGCTGCCATCTCCTAACCTAACCAACCGAGGCATACCCGAACGTAACATAAGTCAGCCCAAAGTGCCTAGACCACTACTGAATAAGCTAGAGCGGAGTAGAGCGCAGAATTCCACCGAATAGCAGTGTACGGCGAGAAAGTCAAAGTTACCATATCCCAACGTTGCCAACCGTAACAAGACCGAAAGTGACCTGACTCCGCCTAACAGCCCCACGCCAGTATTACTGAACTTCACAAAGCCAAGCGGAATAGGCTGGAGCACAGTAGAGCACAGAAATCCGCGGCGCTGGAGTGTAAAGCGCAAAAGTCGAAGATACCCTATCACAACCAGGTACAACCTATCCAAAACAAACGTAGCCAAACCCAACCTAACGTGCCGAGACCACTATTGCAGTCTTTCCCATAGCGAAGCTGAATGAATGTAGTCGCAGTAGAGCGCAGAAGACCACCGAATAACAGTGTATACCAGGAAAGTCAAAGCTGCCCATGCCTGACCCAAGCAAACTAAACCGAACCGAACGCAACATTGCTGAACATTTCGTGCCGATACCATTACTATTGGCATCCCCAGAGTAGAAGAGGTTAGAGTAGAGCAATGTAGAGCGTAGAAATCCTGCAAATAGCAATGTGTAGCACAAAACATGAAGCTACCCCATCTTAACCTACCAAAACGTAATAAAGCCAAACGAAACCTAACGTTTCCTAACGTGCCGTGACAACTATAACTGGAAACCACACAGCCATGCAGAATACACTAGGGCACAGTAGAGCGCAGAAAGCCACCATATAGCAGTATGTAGCACAAAAGGCAAGGATATCCTAACCAAACTTGACAAAACTGCACCTAATAAACCATAGAACAGCTAAACCTAACATGCTGAGACCTCTATTGCTGGCCTCCATAGAACCAAGCAGCACATGTTAGAGCACAGTCGGGCGCAGAAATCCTCCGAATAGCAGTGTATAGCGCAGAAGTCAAAGTAGTCGCATTCTAACCTAACGAAACGCGACACAACTAAGCGCAACATAATCAAGCGAACGTGCCTAGACCGCTATTGCTGACATCCCCATAGCCAAAGAGAACATTCTGGGGGAGAGGATTGCGCAGGAGTCGATAGTATGGCAGTGTCCAGCAGAAAAGTTTAGGCCATCCTAACCTGACCCGAACTAACCTAACCTAACCAAACGTAACGTAACTGAAACTAATCTGCCCAGAACAGTATTATATTGCTGGCCCTCCGAAAGCGAAGCTGAAGCTATTAGAGCGCAGTAGAGCGCACATATCTGCCGAACAGCAGTGTATAGCGCAAAAGTCATAGCAACCCTAGCTTAACCTATACAAGCATATCACAAGCGGACGTAACCGAACCCAAGCTAACGTGACTAGACATCTATTTCTGGCCTCCCCAGAGCCAAGCGGATTATATTCGAGGAGAGTAGAGCGCAGAAATCCATAGATTCGCAGTGCATAGCAGAAATGACGAAGCTACACAAACCTAACCATAGCTAACGTTACATAGCCAAACGTCGCATATCTCAAACAAACTTGGCGAGGCCATTATTTCTGTCCTGCCGATAGCTAAGCGGAACAAACTACAGCACAGTAGAGCGACAAAATCCACCGAATTTCTGTGCGCAGTGCAAAAGTCAGAGACTACTTCTGGCCTCCCCTGAGTCGAGCAGAGTAGAGTAGAGCAATGTAGAGCATACACATCCAGCGAATGGCAGCGTATATCACAAAAGTCGAAGCAATTCTATCCTAACCTATCCAAACGTAATGGAACAAATCGTAACATAAATTAACGTAATGCGCCGAGGCCACTATTACTTGAATCCGCAGAGCCAAGCACTACACACTAGAGAATAGCAGAGCGATGGCAGCCACCAAATAGCAGCGAATAGCAAAAATATCAAGGATTCCCATACCTTACCAGACCTAACCTGACCCAACGAAATGTAGACGAAATGAACCAAACGAGCGGAGTCCAATATGCTGGCCTCCCCAACGCCAAGCAGAAAATATTAAAGGAGAGTAGAGCGCAGAAGTCCAAAGAATGGCAATGTATAGCAGAAAGGTCAAAGCTATCCTAACCCAACCCAGACAAGCCTAACATACCCAAACGTAACCTAACTCAACCTAACTTGCCGTGATCACTATTATGTTACATTTGCGAGGTTCGGTTAGACATAGTTCGATTATGACATCCATGATCTTCGCCTATACACTTCCTTTCTATGGATATCTGAACTCTCCAGTCCCCTAATCTGTGCTGCTCGGCTCTGGAGTGGTCAGCAGTTGTGGCCACGGCACGATAGGTTGAGTTAGTTTGCGTTTGGCTATGTTACGCTTTGTTATGTTAGGGCAGTGTAGCGCTGACTTTCTTTGCTACGCGCTGCTATTCGAAGAGTTTCTGCTCCCTACTGTGCTCTAATATTTTCTACTGGACTATAGGGAGGCCAGAAATTGTGGACTCGGCACGTTAGGTTGTTTTCGGTTACGTTTGGTTAGTTAAGGTTTCGCTATGTTCGGCTGGGATAGCTTTGACTTCCGTGCTATTCACCGTTATTTCGCGGTTTCCTGCGCTCGTCTGTTCTCTATAACATTCTGCTTGGTCCTGTGGGGCAGTTGTTTCAGCAGCAGTTGTCTCGGCACGTTGGCTTGAGAAATGTTACGTTTGGTGATGTGAGGATTTGCTAAGTTAGGATAGATTAGTTTCGACTTTTGTGCTATACACTGATATTTGATGAATCCCTGCGTTCCTCTATGCTCCAGTACGTTCTGCTCGGCTCTTGGGATGCCAGCAATTGTGGTCTCGGCACGTTAGATAGAGATATGTTACGCTCATAACGCTACGGTTGGCTATGTTAGTATAAGATAGCTACGACCTTTGTGCTATACACTGCTATTCGGTGGATTTCTGCTCTCTACTGTGCTCTAGCATGTTCTCCTTGGCAATGGGTAGGCCAGCAGTTATGGTCCCAGCAAGTTAATTTGAGTTCTGCTACGTTCGGTTAGGTTATGATACGACAGGTTATGCCAGGATATCTTCGACTTTTGTGCTACGCACTGCAGTGTGGTGGATTCC
>NW_016946778.1:0-977 GCF_001483705.2 Eufriesea mexicana
ATGTTGCGCTTGGTTGTGCTACGTGTCGTTAGGTTAGGGTGGGGTGAATTTGTCTTTTGAGCTTTACACTGCTGTACGGTGGATACCAGCGCTCTACGTAGCCCACCTATATTCTGCTCGACCCTGCGGCGGCCAGCAGTAGTGGTCGTGACACAATAGGTTGAATTATGTTACGTTTGGTTGGGCATGGTTGGATTAGGTTTGGTTATGCTGGCTTTGACTTTTGCGCTGTTCACTCCTACCCGCTGGACTTCAGCGCTCCTCTGTGCTCTAATGTGCTTTGCTTGGCAGCGTGAAAGCCAGAAATGGTGGTCTCGGCACATTAGGTATAGTTAGTCCACGTTTGGTTAGGTTATAATTGGACATGTAAGGTTAGAATATATATGACTTTTCTGCTATACACCGCAATCCGATGGCTCTCCGCGCTCTACTGTGCTGTAGCATATTCTGCTTGGCTCTACGGTTTCCAGCAATAGTGGTCACGGCACATTAGGCTAGGTTAGGTTACTTTCTGTTATATAAGGTTTGCTCTAGTTAGTGTAGTGTAGCTCTGACTTTTGTGCTATGAACTGCTATTTGGCATATATCTACGCTCCACATTGCTCTACTATACTCTGCTCGACTCTGCAGGGGCCAGTAATATTTGTCCAGGCACGTTTGTTTGATTTAGTCTACGTTCGTTTGTGTTACGTTTGGCGATGATAGGAGAGTGTAGCTTCGATTATTGCGCTCTGCACTGCTGCTCGGTCGATTACTGCGCTCTTCTGTGCTCTAATACGTTCCGCTTGGCTCTGGGGAGGCCAGCAATACTGATCCTGGCAGGTTAGATTAAGTCACGTTACGTTCGGTAATGTTAGGTTAGTTCGGGTCAGGTAAGGATAGCATTGACTTTTCTGCATACACTCTGCCGTTCGATGGACATCTGCGCTCTACTCTCCTCAAATATATTATGCTTGGCGATGGGGATGAGAGCAATG
>NW_016946779.1:0-900 GCF_001483705.2 Eufriesea mexicana
CATATAATTTAACTTTCCACCCTGATTCCATAGCATTGCAAAGGCTATAGCACGTCAATAGTACCATTCCGCCTAATTTATGAAAGAGAGTTAGCTCACCACGATGGTAGTCGAAAATGTCAACAAAATTGTATTTTCCAACCACAATCTATACCATAGCAATGGCTATAGCACTCAAAAAGCATCTTTCCTCCATACTTATGCTTGGAAGTTAGCTCACCACGATACTAGTCGAAAATGTCAATAAAATTGGACCTTCCAACCTGATTCTATAGCATTCAGACGGCTATAGCACGCCAGTTGAATCTCTCCTCCGTATTTATACAATAAGGTTGGCTCACCACAATATCAGTCGAAAATGTCAGTAAAATTGAATTTTCCTTCCAGATTCTACAGCATTGCAACGCCTATAGCTCGCCAACAGGATCTTTCCTCCTTATTTATGCAAGAAAGTTAACTCACCACGATATTAGTCGAAAATGTCATCAAAATTGTATTTTCCAGCCACAATCCATATCATTGCAATGGCTACAGCACTCAAAACGTATCTTTCCTCCTTATTTATGCAAGGAAGATAGCACACCACGACATTAGTGGATAATGTCAATAAAATTGAATTACCCTTCCAGATTCTATAGCTTTGCAATGACTAGAGAACGGCAACAGAACGTTTCATCATTACTTACGAAAGGAAGTTAACTAACCACGATATTAGTCGAAAATGTCAACAAAATTGTATTTTCCAGCCACATTCTATACCATTGCAATGGCTATAGCACTCAGAAGGCATCAGTACTCCTTATTTATGCAAGAAAGTCAGCTCACCACTATATTAGGCGAAAATGTCAATAAAATTGAACTTTCCAGCCAGATTCTAATGCATTGCGACGGCTCCAGCAC
>NW_016946780.1:0-602 GCF_001483705.2 Eufriesea mexicana
CCGACACACTACGCGACAAAGAACCCGGCGCTAACGAGCTCACCCCAGACATTCGTCCAGCGTCTGCTGCGCCGAGTCCCACCCTTCCCCGCAGTGATAACACCGCGTCTCACATTCGCGCTCGATACGACAGAGGTACTCCCCGATGCCTCCGTGCCCGGTAAGCACCTGTGTCTGGCGGCAAGTGTGCCGGCTGCCGCTGCGCCCCATGCATCCAGCACCGGGAGCACAGCCTGGATCGCCCGCTGCCGCCGGCGTGCGTCCCGACGGGGGCGCAAGTCCTCGATCCAAATGACGGCGAGATATATATTTCCTCTTGTAGCGGAGGTGGCCACCGCGCAAGGGAGACCCGAGCCCTCGGGTACCCAAACTGCGACGGCGGCCGCTTAAGGATGCGGCCCTGTTTCTCGCCGCTCTTCTTCTTGTCGTGACCGGGCATCGCTCCGGTCTTCGCGGCAGCCGCGGGAAGCGCTCGAGCGAAGTTCGTCCAGCGTTGCTCCCCGTCTTACCGCCGGCTCTCTCCGGCGCACTTGTCGGCCCTCTCGCTGGCGGTTGCGGGGCAGCGGCCGCCTGCCGCTGCGCTCGCTTCTAGCGCCTACCGT
>NW_016946781.1:0-1263 GCF_001483705.2 Eufriesea mexicana
TTCATTACTTTCGTAATTATACATTTCTTTCTAATGTGTTTCAAGTTATATTGTATTGTAACGGCGACGATGGAGAATTGCTATAGTGGAGGACCGGCGTTCGATTCCCGTCCCATAGGTATGATAGTTTTTTCAATATATTTTCTATTTTGTATTCATTTTGCATTGTAAATAAACAATTGTAACTAAAATTTCTTAATAAAATTAATTATTTTTTACGGTTTCTTATGCTAGTATATATTTATTACAAAATAATAAGAATATTATGCGAGAAAAATACTTTTCTATAGCAATCTTATTTACTACAGAAAATACAAAACCTATTGCTCATGTAAGTATTAATTATTAAATTAAACATCGTATAAGAACTTTGCCTATAATTCCAACTTTGCTCTACAGCTATAAATGTTCATGAATTAATTACAAAAACTTGGTAATTTATTAATTTTCTACTGTCCAATTGATTTCTAGTATCCGGTTCAAAAAAAATTTTACCGCCTACGATCAGCGCCATCTATGATTTGGGCTCAAAAATCAAGAAAATAATAGGAATATAGAATAGGCAAGGAGGTCGTCGAAGAGCTTGTCACGTGATAGACAAGGACAGAGAGGGAATAGAAAAGGATAAAATGGCTGCGGCAGTGAAAAATTATTAATTACTCAATTTGCGTAAACAATTTGTGAACTTTTATAATTTCATTGTAAAGCTGGAACATCAGGCTGAATTTCTACATAATTTTCGTAAAGAATTTAGCTCTAAATTGTTATTTATTAATTTTTATTTGATGACGTCTATGATTTCGTAACGGCGACCATCACGATCTTCCGTGAAAATATTTAATACTCGACGAAACTAGAAACAAAATGTGATCAAAAGTTATATGAGAAGATTCGCAAGGACATTGGTTTTATAATGAGTGCTTAAAGTTTCATAAATTAATTGCGTAAGGGATAGTAATTAATGAAAAACCAATGGCGTCTTCGACAATCTTCGACAACAATTCAAACACCGTGCAGAACAATTATTAATAATTAATTAATTTGGGAGAAATTTCTATCGAAAAATATATTGGAAAGTTCCTAAAGGATCTGCCTTTACGATGCAGTTATAAAAGTTCATAAATTATTCATGGATATTGAGTAATTAGTGAATTTCCCATTACCGATTTGATTTATTAAAATATATTCGGAGCACATAAGCAGAGTTAGTAAACTGACATCAGAGCCATCCATGATTTTAGACTCGAAGCTCAAGTTCCGCAA
>NW_016946782.1:0-1172 GCF_001483705.2 Eufriesea mexicana
AGCTTTGAACAATGTGATATTCAGTGCTATTCGTTGGATTTCTGCGCCGTACTGTGCTCTAGTGTGTTCCACACGGATCAGGGGAGGGCAGCAATGGTGGAAGCGTCACGTTTGTTTGAGCTATGTTACGTTACGTCATGTTACGGATGGTTAGGTTAGGAGAGGATAGCTTCGACTTTTGTGCTACACTCTGCTGTTCGGTGGACTTATAGGAACTAATGTGCTCCAGTATGTCCTGATTGACCCTGTGGATGCCAGTAATAGAGGTCTCTGCACTTTAGGTTGTGATATGTTACGTTTGGATAGGTTACATTTGCCTCTGCTATGTTTGCATATCTTCGACGTTTCTGCTATCCACTGCGATTCTAAGGATTTCTGGGCTCAAATCTCTTTTGTGATTCGCTTGGCTCTGTGGAGGCCGGAAATAGTGGTCGGGCCTGGTTAGGTTAAGTTTGGTTACGATTGTTTAATTTACGATTGGTTAGGTCAGGAGGGGATAGCTTTGTCTATAGTGCTGTAGT
Organism: Eufriesea mexicana; assembly: GCF_001483705.2. NCBI lineage: Eukaryota > Metazoa > Arthropoda > Insecta > Hymenoptera > Apidae > Eufriesea > Eufriesea mexicana. The sequence continues at coordinate 522 of NW_016946782.1, forward strand.
CTGTTATTAGGTGGATATCTGCGCCCTACAGAGGTCTTACATTTTCATCTTGCCTCTGACAAGGCCAGAAATAGTGGACTCGGCGCGTTGGTACGAGTGTGGCTACGTTCGGTTAGATTGGGTTTGGCTGTGTTTGGTAAGGACAGCTTCAACTTTTCTGCCGTGCACTGCTATTCGATGGATTTCTGCGCTCCAGTGTGCTCTAGCATGTCCTGTTTGACTCTGTGGGGGGTAGCATAGCGGTCTCGGCGCGACAGTTTGAGTTAGGCTTTGTTTGGATAAGTTTTTTGGTTTGGGTTAGGTTTGGGTAGGTATGGCTTTTCTGATGCACACCTGGTTTCCATGGATTTCTGAGTTCTATTCTCCATTAATGTGTTCTTCATGGCTCTTGGGGGGGGGGGAGCAATAGTAGTCGCGGCGCGCTAAGTTTAGTTCGGCCACGGTTGGTTATGTTTCGATTGGTTTGGTTAGGAGAAGATATCTTTGACTCTTCTCTTATAGTCCACAATCATGTGAATTCCCGCCCCCTACTGTGCTCTAACGTTTTCAGCTTGGCTCCGGGAAGGCCAGCTATTGTAGTCCCGGAAAGTTATGTTTAGTCATGTTACGATCGGTTCCGTTGGGTTAGGCTATGCTTGGTCAACGTAGCTT
>NW_016946783.1:0-228 GCF_001483705.2 Eufriesea mexicana
GGTCAATGTCAGACCAGTTCAGCTAATGACGGGTCCGTTGAGGTCAGGTAAGGTTAGGTTATGTTATGTTAGGATAGGTTAGCTTTGATTACGATAGGCTGGTATTGGTTGGGTTGGGTTAGGATAGGTTAGGTTTGGTTAGGATTGGTTGGGTTATGTTATGTAAGGTTAGGTTAGGTTAGGTTAGGTTAGGTTAGGTTAGGTTAGGTTAGGTCAGGTCAGATTAGG
>NW_016946784.1:0-564 GCF_001483705.2 Eufriesea mexicana
ACAAAAGTCAAAGCCACCCTATCCTAAACTAACCAAGCCGAACATAACCAAACGCAGCCTATCCCAACCTAACATGCCGAGACCACTATTGCTGGTCTCCATAGCACCAAGCAGAGTATAGTAGAGCAACGTAGAGCGCAGTAATCCGCCGCATTGCAGTTTGCAGTACAAAAGTCAAAGATATCCTTACCTAACTTGTCCTAACCTAAACTAACCGAAAGTAGCCTAACTAAACGTAACGTGCAGAGAATACTAATGCTGGTCTGGCCAGAGCCAAGCAGAGCATATCAGAGGAATGTAGAGCGCCGAAATCGACCACATAGCTGTGTATAGTGTAAAAGTCAAAGCTAAGCTATCATAACCTAGCCAAACGTAGCATAACCAAACGTCAACCATCCCAACCTAACGGGCCGAGACCACTGTCGTTGGCCTCCCCAGAGCCACGCAGAACATACTAGGGCGCACTGGAGACCAGAAGCCCCCCAAAAGCAGCCTTTATCACGAAAGTCAAAGTTATCCGGACCTCACCCAAACTAACGTAGCCACGCCGAACGTAGCCTAACC
>NW_016946784.1:9753-10052 GCF_001483705.2 Eufriesea mexicana
CCAGAGTCGAGCAGAGTATAGTAGAGCAATGTAGAGCGCAGAAATCCACCAAATAGCAGTGTATAGCAAAAAAGTCGAAGATATCCTAACTAAACCTGACCTAACCTAACCTAACCAAACGTAACGAATCTCAAACAAACGTGTAGAGAACACTATTGCTGTCCTCCCCGAGGCCGAGAAGAAAATATTAGAACGGAGTAGAGCGCAGAAATCCGCGTACAACGCTGTATAGCACAAGAGCCTAAACTATCCTGCCCAAACCTCAACAAATGTAACATGACCGGACGCAGCATTGCTCA
>NW_016946785.1:0-448 GCF_001483705.2 Eufriesea mexicana
TGGATGTATGTATGTGTGGATGTATGGATGTATTGATGTACGAATGTGTGGATGTACGGAGGTGTGGATGTATGGATGTATGTATGTATGGATGTATGGTTGAATGGATGTAAGTATTGATGTATGTATGGATGTATGTATAGATGTATGTATGGTTGTATGCATGGATGTATGTATGCTTGGATGTACGTATGGATGGATGGATTTTTGGATGTGTGGATGTATGTATGTATGTATGGATGGATGTATGGGTGGATAGATGTATGGATCGATGGATGTATGGATGGGCCCTTGTATGGATGGGTGGATGTATGGGTGGATGGATCTATGGCAAGATGGATGAATGGGAGGATGTATGTATGGATGAATGGTTGTATCGATGGATGGATGTATGGGTGGATTGATGTACGAATGTATGGATGTACGGATGAATGGATGTACGGATGTA
>NW_016946786.1:0-248 GCF_001483705.2 Eufriesea mexicana
CAAAAGTCAGAGATATCCTGCCCTAACATAAGCAAACGTACCATAACCAAACGTAACATAATACATCTTAACCTGCCGCGACCGTGACTACTGGCGTCCACAGAGAAAAACAGAATTTGACAGGTCTCAGAAGAGCGTAGGTATGCGACAAATAGCACTGCATAGCAAAAGTGTTAAAGCTACCCTACCGTTACCTAACCAAACGTAACCTGGCGAAACGTAGCCCAACCCAAGGCAACGTGCCGACA
>NW_016946787.1:0-572 GCF_001483705.2 Eufriesea mexicana
GAGAAGGTTACCACACTACGATATTAGTCGAAATTGCTAAAAAAATTGAATTTTCGTGCCAGAATCTATAGCACTGCAATGGCTATAGCTGGCCAATAGAATCTTACCTCCTTAGTTATGCACGAAAGCTACCTCACCACGACATTAGTCGAAAATGTTATAAAAGTTGCATTTTCGAGGCAGATTCAATAGCATTGTAATGGCTACAGCACGGCAATGATATCTATCGTCCTTATTTATACAAGAAAGATACCACACAAAGATTTTATTCGAAATTGCTAAAAAAATTGAATTTTCAGGCCTGATTCTATAGCACTGCAATGGCTACAGCGTGCCAATGGAATCTTTCCTCCTTATTTATGCATGGATGTCAGCTCACCACGATATTAGTCGAAAATGACAATAAAATTGAATTTTCCATCCAGATACTATAGAATTGCAATGGCTATAGCTGGCCAATGGAATCTTACCTCCTTATTTATGCACGAAAGCTACCCCACCACGAAATTTGTCGAATATGTTAATAAAGTTGCATTTTCGAGGCAGATTCAAAAGCATTGTAATGGCTATAG
>NW_016946788.1:0-852 GCF_001483705.2 Eufriesea mexicana
TGCCTGCTTTGCTGTGGCAGTTCCAGAAAGTGTAGTCTTGGCGCGTCCGGCTGTGTTAGGTTACGTTTGGTTAGGCTAAGTTTGTTTTAGTTGGGTAAGGATATCTCTGACTTTCGTGCTATACACTTCCATTTTATGGACATCTGCGATCTACTCTCCCCTAATATGCCCTGCCTGGTGATGGGAGTCCAGCAATATATGGCAAGGCACGTTATGTTTGGATTGGTGACGCAGGGTTGGGTTACGTTGGGTAAGGTTATGTTAGGGTATCTCCTTGTTTTCTGCTTTACCCTCCATTGCGGCGGATTTCAGCGCTCTACTGTACTGTAGTATATTCTGCTTGGTTCCAGAGAGGTCACCAAGAGCGGTGATGGCGCGTCCGGTTGTGTTAGGTTACGTTTGGTTTGGTTATACTTGTTTGGGTTAGGCATGGAAGGCTTTGACTTTTCTGCTATACACTGCGATTCTATGGCCTTCTGCGCTCTGTATTCTGCCTTACTATTGGGAGGCCCGCAGTACTGGCCCAGGCACGTCAGTCTGAGGCTCGTTGCGTTCTGTTATGTTATGTTTGGTCAGGTTATCATAGGATAAATTTGATTTTTGTGCTGTACACCGAAATTCGGTGTAATTCTGCGCTCTAGTCTGATCTAATATTCCATGCTATGCTAGGGGAATTCCAGAAATCGTGGCCGCTGCGCGTTAGGCTGGAACATATTACGTTTGGTTCGGTTAGGTTTGCACTGGATATCTGCGCTCTAATCCCCTCTAATATATTCTGACTGACTCCGCGGAGGCTAGCAATAGTATTTTCAGCACGTTAGGCTGAGATATGTTGCGTTTGGTTATGTTATG
>NW_016946789.1:0-478 GCF_001483705.2 Eufriesea mexicana
AACAATTCATCCATCCATCCATACCTCCGTGCATATATCAATACAACCATCCATCCATCCATAAATCCATACACATGTACATCCATACATCCATACTTCCGTACATCCATACATTCGTACATACATACATCCACACATCCACACCTTCTTGCGTCCATACATCTCTACATAAATACATCCATCCATCCATATACCCATCCATCGAGAAATACATCCAACCACATATACATCCATTCATGCACCCATACATTCGTCCATGCTTCCCACAATATAACTATCCACTGATCCACTCTTCTGTCCTTCCACCCATCCATTCATCCGCACACACATCCATATATTCATGCATCCGTACATCCACACATTCGTAAATCCATGCATCCATAGATCCACACATTCATGCATCCACACATCTCTACGTCAATACATCCATCCATCCATATATACATCCATTGACACATACACCCATGCATACGTCCAT
>NW_016946790.1:0-315 GCF_001483705.2 Eufriesea mexicana
TTGGAAGCGATACAACTGGAATCGTCCCTTTCCGAAGGTACGATGCGGAACAACTGGATATCTGTCGTTAATAGCTCGATAAATGACGTTATGACACATACATATTTTTACACCCTTCTACATGGTTTCATTTATTCTAACTTACTAGAATGTCATTTTCATTAACTTCTCTATTCTCGAATTTTTTCACCCATAGACCTATTTTGATTATATATGAGTAATCTGATTTTGGCGTAAAAATGTCTTTCCTACTCGTCAGTTGAATGACGGTAACACCATTTCGTTGTTAGCATCGACCGGAGCGTTGATCGACCA
>NW_016946791.1:0-887 GCF_001483705.2 Eufriesea mexicana
CTGGAGAATTCACTTTTCTTGACATCTTCGACTAATATTGTGGTGAGCTGCCTTTTTTGCTTAATTAAGGAGGAAATATTCTATTGGCGTGCCATAGCCTTTGCAATGCTATAGAATCTGGCTGAAAAGTTCAATATCATTGGCATTTTCGAATAATATTGTGGTGCGCTACCTTCCTTGCATAAATACGGCGGAAAGATTTTATTGGCGTGCTATTGCCATTGCAATGCCAAAGTATCTGGTTGTAAAAATCAATTTTATCGACATTTTCATCTAATATGGTTGTGAGCTAACTTTCTTCCATAAATCAGGAGGAAAGATTCTGTCGGTAGGCTACAGGCATTGCAATGCTATAGAGTCTTGCTGGAAAATTCAATTTCATGGACATTTTTGACTAATTTCGTGGTGAGCCAACTTCCTTGCATAAGTAAGGAGGAAAGATTATATTGGCGTGCTATAGTCATTGCACTGCTGTAGAAGCTGAATGGAATATTCAATTTTATTGACATTTTCGACTAATATCGTGGTGAGCTAACTTTCTTCCATAAATCAGGAGGAAAGATTCTGTCGGTAGGCTATAGGCATTGCAAGGCTATAGAATCTTGCTGGAAAATTCAATTTTATTGTCATTTTCTCCTAATATCGTGGTGAGCTTACTTCCTTCCCTAAGTAAGGAGGAAAGATCCTTCTGGAGTGCTATAGCCATTGCAATGCAGTACAATCTGGCTGGAAAACTCAATTTTATTGACATTTTTTACTAATATCGTGGAGAGCTATCTATCTCGCACAAATAAGGAGGAAAGATTCTATTGGCGTGCTTTAGCCATTGCAATGGTATGCAATCTGGCTGGAAAGTTCAATTTTATTGACATTGTCGGCTAATATCT
>NW_016946792.1:0-569 GCF_001483705.2 Eufriesea mexicana
TCCTGATATATGGAAGAAACATAGGTCACCACGATATTAGCCGAAAAGGTCAATAAAATTGAACTTTCCAGCCAGATTCTATAGCATCGCAATGACTATAGTTCGCCAATAGGATATTTCTTCCTTATTTATGCAAGAAAGTTATGTCGCCACGATATTATTCGAAAATGCCAATAAAATTCAATTTTCCAGACAGATTCTATAGCATTACAATGCATATAGCACGCCAGTAGTGTCTTTCCCCCTTATGTATGCAAGAAAGTTATGTCGCCACGAAAGCAAAGCTAGGTCACCACGATATTAGTCGAAAATGTCAATAAAATTGAATTTTCCAGCCTGATTATATAGCATTACCATAGCTATCGCTCGCCAATAGAATATTTCATTACTATTTATGCAAGAATGTCATTTCACCACGATATTAGTCGAAGATGTCAATAAAAATGTATTCTCCAGCCAGATCCTATAGGATTGCAATGGCTGTTGCTCGCCACTAGAACCTCTCCTCCTTATTTATGCAAGAAAGTTAGGTCGCCACGATATTAGTCGAAAATGTCAATAAAATTGAA
>NW_016946793.1:0-508 GCF_001483705.2 Eufriesea mexicana
TTCCTCCTCATTTATGCAGAATAGTATTGTCACCGCGATATTAGCCAAAAATGTAAATAGAATTGAACATTGCGGTCAGATTCTATTGTAATGCGTTCGCTATACCAAACCAACAGAATCTTTCATCCTTATTTACGCATACAGGATAGCTCACCACAATATTAGACGAAAATGTTAAGAAAATTGAACTTTTCAGCCAGATTCTATTGCAATGCAATGGCTGTCACAAACGAATAAGATCTTTCCTTCTTGTTTATGCGGAAAACCATGCTCACCACGACATTAGTCGAAAAAGACAATAAAATTAATTGGACTTTTCCGTCAGTTTCTATTGCAATGCACTGGCAATATCAAACCTTTAGAACCTTTCCTTCGCATTTATACAGAAAAGATTTCTCACCACAATATTATTCGAAAATGTCAACAAAATTGAACGTTCCAGTCGGATTCTATTGTAATGCGTTCGCTATACCGAAGCAACAGAATATTTCATCCTTATTTACGCATA
>NW_016946794.1:0-464 GCF_001483705.2 Eufriesea mexicana
TAGTGGCCGCTGCACGTTAGGTTGTGTTAGGTTCGTTTGGTTATGTTTCGGTTGCACGGGTCAGGAGAGGATATCTTCGACTTTTGTGGTGTACACTGCTTTTCGGTGGATTTCTGCACAGAAGTGTGCTCTAATATGTACAGCTTGGCCCTGGGAGGGCCAACGATAGTGGTATCGGCGTGCAACGTTTCGTTATGCTAGATTTGGTTAGGAGAGGTTAGGTCAGGTTAGGAAAGGGTATCTGTGAGTTTTGTGCTTTACACTGCTATTCGGTGGATATTTGCACTCTACTGTGCTCTAATATGCTCTGCTTGGCTCTGGGGATGCTGATAATCGTGCGCTCGGCACACTAGTTTGAACACAGGTTACGTTTCGTTATGTTACGTTAGCTTAGGTTAGGCTTTGATAGCTTTGACTTTTCTGCTGTACACGGCGATTCTAGGGATTTCTGCGCTCTTCTTCCC
>NW_016946795.1:0-200 GCF_001483705.2 Eufriesea mexicana
TAGGTCGACTAACGCCTTCAACCAATGGCAAGTACAGCCATCTACTTGCCAGAGAATATTTCTTTTCAAAATCAAAAACCTGTTATAGCTTGTTGAATAGATCGCCTAACGCCTTCAATCCAATGGCATGTACAGCCATCCACTTGCCAAAGAATAGGTCTATTCAAAATATATAACCTATTATAGCATGGTGAATAGAT
>NW_016946795.1:734-935 GCF_001483705.2 Eufriesea mexicana
AAATCTGTAACCTGTTATAGCTTGGAGAATAGATCGCCTAGCGCCTTCAATCCAATGGCAAGTGCAGCCATCTACTTGCCAGAGAGTAGGCCTATTCAAGGTCTATCATCTGTTATAGCTTGGAGAATAGGTCGCCTACGTCTTCAACCAATGGCAAGCACCGCCATCTACTTGCCAGAGAATTGGTCTATTCAAAATCTA
>NW_016946796.1:0-2277 GCF_001483705.2 Eufriesea mexicana
GAATCTGGGGAGGCCAGCAACGGCGGTCGTGACACGATAGGTTGTATTAGGGTACGTTTGCTTTGGTTAGATACGTTTACGTTTGGTGAGTATTGCTTTGGCTTTTGTGTTATACTCTGCTATTCGGTAGACTTCTGCGCGCAAATGTGCTCTAACATCTTCTGCTAGGCTCTGTGGAGGAGAGCAATAGCGGCCTCGACTCGTTATGTTGTGTCAGTCTACGTTCGTTTGGGGTTTGTTAGGTCAGGTTAGGTTAGGATATCTATGACCTTTGTGCTTCATACTGCAATGCGGCGGATCTCGGCGCACTACCGTGCTTTACTCTAATCTGCTTGGCCCTGGGAAGGCCCCCAACAGTCGCGGCTACTTATGTTGAGTTATGCTACGTTTGGTTATGCAAGGATAGGGCATGTTATGCTAGTATATGTATAACTACCACGCTTACCCTATGCAATGCAATGCGGTGGATTTCAGCGCTGCACTGTACCCTGGTACAATCTCCTTGTCTCTGCGGAGGCGAGCAGTGGTGGTCTCGTCAAGTTAGATTGAGTCATGTTACGTTCTGTCATGTCACGTTTGGCTTGGTTTGGGCTGGCTACATCAACTTTTGTCCCTCACACTGCTATTGAGTGGATTTCCGTGATATACTGTGCTCTGCTGCATGCTGCTTTGCTCCGGGGAGACCAGGAGCAGTGGTCGCGGCACGTCATGATGTGTTACGCTGCATTTGGTTAGGTTAGATTAGGTCAGGTTGGGCTAGGGTATCTACGGCTATTGTGCTATTCACTGCTATGCGGTGGACCACTGCGCTCCGCTGTGCTCTAGTGCATTCTGCTTGTCTCAGTGGATATCAGCTATAGTGGTCTCGTCATGATAGATTGAGCTATGTTAGGTTTGTTTATGTTAGGATTGGACATATTAGGATAGGGCACTTCGAATTATGTGCCATTCACTGCAATTCGGTGGATCTCTGCGCTCTAATGCTCTCTAATACGCTCTGCTGGCTTCTGGGATGCCAGCAATATTGGTCTCGTCACGTTATGTTGAGTTACACTACGTATGGATACGATAGGTGAGGGCAAGTGTTGTCAGGATATGTTTGAGTGTTGTACTATACACTGCAATGACTTGGACCTCTGCACTATGCTGTGCTCTAGTATTTTCTTCTTGTCTTTGGTAAGGTCAGCAATAGTGGCCTCGGCACGTTAAGATGAGCTGTGCCAGATATATTACGTTTGGGAGGTTACGGAACGTTAGGTTGATTTGGTTTACGCATGGTAAGGTTACGTTAGGGTAAGCTCGGCCAGATAGCTGAGACTCTCGTGCTACACACTGCTGTTCGGAGCATTCCTGTGCTGTACTGTGCTCTACTAAATTATGCTTAGCCTTAGGAGTGCCAGCAATATCGGTCTCGGCATGTTAGTTTGAGTTAGGTAACGGTGGTCAGCGCTCTGGTGTGCTCTAGTATTTTCTGCATGGCTCTGTTGTGGCCAGCAGTAGTGGTCCCGGCACGTTAGGTCGAGCTGGGCTACGTCCAGTTGTATTACGTTTCGGAGGTTCGGATAGGATTCTTTATACCGTTGTGCTGTACATCCCTATCTGCCACCCTCTGCGGTCCACTATGTCCTCATATTTCCTGCTTGGATCCGCGGTGGCCAGCAATAGTGTCGCGACACGTTTGGTTGTTTTATGTTACCTTTGGTTAGGGAAGGAGAGGTTAGGCACTATCAGGTTAAATCAGTCTTTCGTGCTATACACTGCTATTCGGTGGATTTCTGCGCTCGACATTTCTCTACTATACTCTTCTGGACTCTGTGGAGGCGAACGATAGTGTTCGTGGGACGTCAGGATTTGTCAGGTTACGTTTGGTTATGCAAGGCTAGGCTAAGTTTGGTTAGGATAGCTATGACTTTCGTACTATACACTGTTATTCGTTGGATTTCTGTGATCTACTCTTCTCTGCTACACTCTGCTCGGCTCAGTTGAGCACAGGAGCAGCAGTCGCGGCACGTTGTTTTGAGTTATGCTACGTTGTGATAGGTTAGGCTAGGCCTGATTAGGTTACGATATCTACGACATTTGTGCTACTTCACTGCAATGCGGTGGATTTCTGCGCACTACTGTGATGTAGTACACTCGGCTTGCATCTGGGGGAGGGGGGGTGCGGTAATAGTGGTCTCGTCATGTTAGGTTGAGTTGTGCTACGCTTGTATATGTTACGTTCTGCGAGGTTAGGAGAGGCTAGTTCAGTCTCTTATGCCGTACACAGCTATCCGC
>NW_016946797.1:0-283 GCF_001483705.2 Eufriesea mexicana
CTTTCCTCCTTATTTATGCAAGAAAGTTAGCTCATCACGGTATTATTTGAAAATGCCAATAAAGTTGAATTTTTCACGCAGATTCTACAGCATTGCAATGGCTATAGCACTCCAATAGAATCTTTCCTCATTATTTATGCAAGAAAGATACCTCACCACGATATTATTTGAAAATGTCAATAAAATTGAATTTTCCATGCAGATTCTATAGCATTGCGATGGCTATTGCGCGCCAATAGAGCCTTTCCTCCTTATCTATGCAACGAAGTTAGCTCACCACGAT
>NW_016946797.1:449-1148 GCF_001483705.2 Eufriesea mexicana
CAGATGCTATAGCATTGCAATGCCTATAGGACGCCAATAGTTTCTTTCTCCCTTATTTACTCAAGAAAGTTAGCGCACCAAGTTATTAGAAGAAAATGTTAATAAAATTTGAATTTTCAGCCAGATTATATAGCATTGCAATGCCCATAGCTCGCGAATAGGAGCTTTCCTCCTTATTTATGCAAGAAAGTTAGCTCAAAACAATATCATTCGAAAATGTCAATAAAATTGGATTTTCCAGCCAGTTTCTATAGCACTGCAACGGGTATAGTGCACAAATAGAATTTTTCCTCCTTATTTATGCAAGGAGGTTAGATCACCGCGATATTAGCCGAAAATGTCAATAAAATTAAATTTTTCAGTCAGATTCTGTAGCATTGCAATGGAAATAGCAATTGCAATGGCTATAGCACGCCAATAGAATCTTTCCTCTTATTTATGCAAGAAAGTTAGCTCACCGCGATATTATTAGAAAATGTCGATAAAATTGAGTTTTCCAGCCGTATTCTATTGCACTGCAATGGCCATAGCACGCCAATTGAATATCTACTTCTTATATATGCATGGAGCTTACCTCACCACAAAATTATCCGAAGAAGTCAATAAAAATGTATGTTCCAGACATGGTCAATAGAATTAGAATGGCTGTAGCACGTCAATAGAATCTTTCCTCCTTATTTATGCAAGAAAGTTAGCTCA
>NW_016946798.1:0-507 GCF_001483705.2 Eufriesea mexicana
GCATAAATAGGTATGAAATATTCTATTGGCGTGCTATAGCCATGTCCATGCTATAGAATCTGGTTGGAAAATTCAATTTTCTTGACGTTTTCGACTACTATCGTGGTGACCTAACTTTCTTGCATATGCAAGGAGGAAAGATTCTACTGGCGTACTATAGTCATTGCAATCCTATAGATTCTGGCTGCAAAATACAATTTTATTGATATTATCGACTAATATCTTGGTGAGCTAAGTTTCCTGCATAAATAAGGAAGAGATATCCTATTGGCGTGCAATAGCAATTGCAATGCTGTAGAATCTGGCGGGGAATTACAGTTTTACTGGCATTTTCGACAAGTATCCTGATGACCTAACTTTCTTGCATATATAAGGAGGAAAGATCCTAATGCCGTGCTATACCCATTGCAATGCTATGGAATATGTCTGGAAAAAACAATTTTATAGACATTCTTGACGAATATCGTGGCGAACTAACTTTCTTTCATAAATAGGGCTGAAATATTC
>NW_016946799.1:0-1830 GCF_001483705.2 Eufriesea mexicana
TCAGAGCACAGTAGATCACAGAAACCCAAGGAATAACAGTGTGAAGGACAAAAGTCAAATTAGGCTATCCTAACCTAGCCAAACGTAGCATACCGGAACATAACCTAACTCAACCTAACACGACGAGACAGCTATTGGCTGACCTCCACAAAAACATGTAGCGTGCATCAGATCACAGCAGTTAACAAAAATCCTCCGCATTGCAGTTAATAGCATAAAAGTAGAAGATATGCTCACATAACCTGTCCTGACATAGCTTAACTAAGCGTAGCGTAACTCAACGGAGCATGCCGCGACCACTGCAGCCACATCCCACGTAGCCAAGCAGAGTTCAGCAGAGCACAGTAGATCACATGAAACCACCGGACAGTAGTGTATTGCACGAAAGTGGGAGCTATCCCAGCCAAACATAACATAACATAAACTATTCGAACGTAGACTAACACAACATAACCGTGCCGCCGCTGTTGCTGACCTCCCCAGGGCCAAGAAGTATATAGTAGTGCCGAGCAGAGTGCAGAAATCCTCCGATAAGCAGTGTACAGCACGGAAGTCACAGACAACCTAACCAAGATTGACATAACCCAACATAACCAAACGTAACGTAACACAACCTAACGTGCAGCGACCACTGCCCCTGGCCTCCCCACAGCCTAGCAGAATATGGAATAGCCCAGTAGAGCGGTGAAATGCGCCGAATAGCGGTGAATGGCACAAAAGTCTGAGCTATTCCTTCCGAACATAGCCGAAACTGTCGTATGCAAACGTAGTGGCCTCCCCAGCGCCAAGCAGAGCATTTTAAAAGAGTACAGAGCGCAGAGGGTCATTGCATGGCAGTGTATAGCACGAAAAGCGAAGACACCTTAGCCTAACCCAAACAAACCTAACTTAACCAATCGTAGATTAATTCAAACTAATGCAGCACGGCCACCATTTCTGGCATTCCCAGATCAAAGCAAAGTATATTAGATCGCAGTAGAGCGCAGAAGTCCAAAGAATAGTAGTGTATAGCGCAAACGTCAGAGGTCTCCCATCCTAACCTAACCAAACGTAAAACAAGCCGACGTCACGAAGCCCAACATGACGTGCCACGACAGCTATTGCTGGCATTACATGAGCTAAGCAGAGTACAGCAGAGCAATGTAGGGTTGAGAAATCTTCCGAATTGCTGTGTATTGCACAAAAGCCGAAGCCATCCTAACCAAGCGTGGCCACACCTAACGTAACCAAACGTAGCATAACTCAATCTAACATTCCGAGAGCACTGTTATTGTCGTCCACAGAGACAAGCAGATGGTGATAGCGCACAGAAGAGCGCAGAAGTCCAGTGAATAGCAGTGCGTAGCACAAAAGCCGAAGATATCCTAAGCAAACACTAAGTAACCTAACCTAGCCACACGTAACGTAACTCACACTAACGTGCCGCGACCAATACGGCTGTCCGCCACGGGGCCAAGCAGATTAGGGTAGAGCACTGTAGAGGGCACGAAACCACCAAATAAAAGTGCATAGCTCGAAAGTTTACGCTATCCTAGCCTAACACAGACAAACATAGCCCAGGCAAATGTAGCCCAAACCAACCTAACGTGACGAGACCAATATTACTGGCCACCCCTGTGTCCAGCATAGTACGGTAGAGCAATGTAGATCGTAGAAATCCACCGAAGAGCTGTTTGTAGCACAAACGTCAAAGTCAACCTGACCAAGCCTAACCTAACTGAACATAACCGAACGTAACGTAACACACCCTAACGTGCCGCGACCTCAACTGCTGACGTCCACAGAGCCAAGCAGAATAAACTAGAGCACAAAGGATTACAGAAATCCGCG
>NW_016946800.1:0-242 GCF_001483705.2 Eufriesea mexicana
TGGATTGAAGGCGTTGGGCGACGTATTCACTAAGCTATAAGAGATTATAGATTTTGAATAGACCTATCCTCTGGCAAGCAGAATGCTGTACTTGCTGTTGGATTGAGGGCGTTAGGCGATCTATTCACCTAGCTATAACAGGTTATAGATTTTGAATAGACCCATTCTCTGGCAAGAAGATAGCTGTTCTTGCCATTGGGCTGAAGGCGTTCGGCGATATATTCACCAAGCTAGAACATATT
>NW_016946800.1:330-913 GCF_001483705.2 Eufriesea mexicana
ATAACAGGTTATAGATTTTGGATAGACCTACTCTCTGGCATGTAGAAGGCTGTACTTGCCATTGGATTGAAGGCGTCAGCCGATCTATTTACCAAGCTATAACAAATTATAGATTTTGAATAGACCTATTCTCTGGTAAGAAGATAGCTGTACTTGCCACTCTATTGAATGCGTTAGGCGATCTATTCACCAAGCAACAACAGGTTATAGGTCTTGTACAGACCTATTCTCTGGCAAGAAGATGGCTGTACTTGCCATTGGTTGAAGACGTTAGGCGACCTTTTCACCAAGGTATAACAGATTATAGATTTTGAATTTACCTATACTCTGGCAGGAAGATGGCTGTACTTTCCAATGGATTGAAGGCGTCAGGCAAGCTATTCTCCAAGCTATAACAGATAACAGGTTTTGAATGTACCTATTTTCTGGTAAGTAGATGTATGAACTTGCCATTGGATTGAAGGCGTTGGGCGACATATTCCCCAAGCTATAAGAGATTATATATTTTGAATAGACCTACTCTCTGGCATGTAGATGGATGTACTTGCCATTGGATTGAAGGCGTTTGGCGATCTATTCACCA
>NW_016946801.1:0-575 GCF_001483705.2 Eufriesea mexicana
GTACAGGTACGTTGCATTGGTTAGGTATGGTTAGCTACAACATTTTTCCTACACACTGCGATTCTATGGATTTTTGCGCCCTACTCTTCACTATTGTTCTCTGCTTGGGTCTGTTGAGGCCAGCAGCACTGGTCGCATGAAGTTAGGTTTAGTCACATAGCGTTTTGAGTTAGGTTGGGTTAGGTTAGGATATTCTTGACATCTACGTCCACACTGCTACACTCTGGACTTCTGCAATATAACTTGCTATAACATACTCTGCTTGTCTCTGTGTGCGCCAGCAGTAGTGGTCTCGGCACGTCAGATTGACTTATGTTACATCTGGTTAGGTTACGTTAGGCTATGTTTCGTCAGGTTATGTTTGACTTTTGCGTTATGCAAGGCTCCTCGATGGGTTTCTGTTCGCTGCTGTGCTCTACTGTAATCTGCTTGGTCCTTGGGTGGCCAGCAACAGCGGTCTCGACACGTTACGTTAAGCTCGGCTACGTTTGGTTGGGTTACGTATGTTTGGACGGGGTTGCATGCCTTTGACTCTTCTGCTGTATACTGTTATTCTATGCATTTCTGCGCTCCTC
>NW_016946802.1:0-201 GCF_001483705.2 Eufriesea mexicana
AGCACGGCAACACAATCTTTCCCCCTTATTATGCAAGCAAGTTAACACATCACAATATTAGTCGAAAATGTCAATAAAATTGAACATTCCAACCACATTCTGTAGCATTGCGACGGCTGTAGCACGTGAATTGAACCTTTCCGCCTTATATATGCAAGAAAGCAATCTCACGACGATGTTAGTCGAAAATGTCAATAAATT
>NW_016946802.1:259-1028 GCF_001483705.2 Eufriesea mexicana
GAATCTTTCCTCCTTATTTATGCAAGAAAGTTAGCTCACCACAATATTATTCGGAAATGTCAATAAAATTGAATTTTCCAGCTTGATGCTCTAGCAATGCAATGGCTATAGCACGCCAGTAGAATCGTCCCTCCTTATTTATGCAATAAAGTTAGCTCACCACGATATCAGTCGAAAATGCCAGTAAAATTGAATTTTCCAGATAGATTATGTAGCATTGCAATGCCTATAGCACGCCAATTGAATCCTTCCTCCTTATTTATGAATGAAAGATTTCTCGCCATGATATTAGTCGAAAATGTCAAGAAATTTGAATTTTCCAACCACATTCTATATAATTGCAATGGCTATAGCACGCCAATAGAATTCTTCCTCCTTATTTATGCAAGATAGGTGGCTCACCACGATATTAGACGCAAATGTCAGTAAAATTGAATTTTCCTGCCAGAGTCCATAGCATTGCAAAGGCTATAGCACGCCATTAGAATCTTTCCCCCTTACTTATGCAAGGGAGATAGCTCACCACGGTATAAGTCGTAAATGTCAATAAAGATGAATTTTCCAGCCAGATACTGTAGCAATGCACTGGCTATAGCACGCTAATAGAGTCTACCATCCTTAATTATGCAGAAAAGATAGCTCACTACGATATTAGCCGAAACTGGCAATATAATTGAACCTTCCATCCTGATTCTACAGCGTTGCAAAGGCTATAGCACGACGATAGAATCATTCCTCCTCATTTAGGTAAGAGAGTTTGCTCACTACG
>NW_016946802.1:1112-1365 GCF_001483705.2 Eufriesea mexicana
TATATTTCCTCCTTATTTATGCAAGAAAGTTAACTCACCACGATATTAGTCGAAAATGCCAATAAAATTGAACTTTCTAGACAGATTCCGCAGCATTGCAATGGCTATAGCACGCCAAGAGGATCTTTCCTCCTTACTTACGCAATGAAGTTAGCTCACCACGATATTGGTCGAAAATGTCAACAAAATGGAACTTTCCAGCCAGATTCTATAGCACTGCGACGGCTGTATTACGCCAATTGGATCCTTCCTC
>NW_016946803.1:0-2926 GCF_001483705.2 Eufriesea mexicana
GATGGCGCACAGCACAGCGCTGAAGTCCACAGAATGGCAGTGTTTATCAAAACAGTCAAAGCTAACACAGCGTAACCTAACCTAGCTGAACGTTTTCTAACTCAACCTAACGTGCGCCGACCACTACTGCTGCCCTCCAGAGAGCCAACCAGAAAATACTAGAGCACAGCAGATCGCAGGAACTCAACTTTTAGCGGTGTATAGCACAGAAGTCGAAGCAGACCCACCCGAACCTATTCGCACGTAACGTAGGCCAACGTAGCATAACACTTCCTAACGTGCCGAGGTCACTATTGCTGCCCTCGTCAGAGCCAAGCAGTACATGTTACACGAGAGTAGAGCGCAGAAGTCCATGGAATCGCAGTACATAGCACAATAGTCAAAGTTACACTGTCCTAACATAACCAAGCGTAACATTACCGAACGTAGCTGAACTCAAACTGACCCGCCGAAACCACACTTTCTTGCATCCCCAGAGCCAAGCAGAAAATACTCGAGCACAGCAGAGCGCAGATGCCCACCGAAGAATAGTGTATACCAAGATAGTAAGAGCAATCCTAACGTAACCCTAACCAACATAACCTCACCGAACGTAGCTTAACTCAACCTAACGTGCCGAGACCAATACTACTGGCCTCCTCAGGGTCGAGCAGAGTTCAGTGGAGAAATATAGAGCGTAAAATCCTCCGAACGGCGGTGTACAACACGAGGACCAAAGCTATTCCGTCCTAACCTGACCAAACGTAATATCATCAAACGTAGCCCAACAGAACCTATCGTGCAATGAACACTATTGCTGGCATCCCTAGAGTAGAACACAGTATAGAAAAACACAGCAGAGCGCAGAAAGCCAGCAAATAGCAATGAAAAGCACAGAAATCGAAGGTACCCTGACCAAACCGGACCTAATCTAACCTAGCCAAACGTAGAGTAACTATATCTAACGTCCCGCGAACATTGCTGGCTTCCCCAGACGCGAGCAGAATATGATAGAGCACAGTAGAGCACACACGTCCATAGAATATCAGTCTTGAGTACATATGTCGAAGCTACCCTTACCTAACACAGCGTAACCAAACCGCGCAAAACGGAATCTAGCTAAACCTAACATGCCGCGACCAGTATTGCAGGCCTCCACAGAGCCAAGCAGTGCATAATAGAAGAGAGAAGAGCGCAGGTATCCATATCATCACAGGGTATATCAGAAATGTCGAAGTCATCCGAACCTAATCAAAGCCAACGTAACCTAGCCAAACGAATCCTATCTCAACCAATCGTGCCGAGACATATATTGCTGGCCTCCCCGTTGCCAAGCCGGGCATATTAGAGATGACCAGAGTGCAGGGGTCCATACAATGGCAGTATATAGCACGAAAGTCAAAGATATCCTAACCAAGCCCAAGCAAACCTAACCTATTCGAACGTAACCTACCAGAACCTAACGCGCCGCGGCCACTATTGCTGGCCTCTCGACTACCAAACAGAGTACGCTGGAACGCAGTAGAGCGCAGGAATCCAACGAAAAGCGGCGTGGCATTAATGTCAAAGCTATCGAATCCTAATCTTACCAAACGTAACATAACCAAACGTAATGTATCTCAAACTAACGTGCCGAGAACACTGCAGCCGGCCTAACCCGAACCAAGCGAAATGTACTAGAGCACAGTAGGGAGTTGGAATCCGCCGAATAACAGTCTATGCCGCGAAAGTCAAAGCAACCTAAGCCTAACCAAAGGTAACGTAGTCAAACATGATGTAGCCTAACTGAAACAGACGTGCCGAGAACACTATTACTGGACACCCTGGGTCAAGCAGCGCATAGTAGAGCGACGTAGATCGTAGAAATCCTCCGAACAGCGGTGTATACCACATAAATCGAAGCTACCCTTTCCCAACCGAACCAATCGTAACAATACTGAACGTATACTAGCACATTCTATCGGATCACTACCACTAAAGCTGGTCTCCCCAGAGTCCAGCAGAGTATAGCACAGCAGAGTAGATCGCAGAAAGCCACGAAATAGTAGCGCATAGCACAATAGTCAAAGACAACCTGACCCAACCACTCCTAACCTAATCTAACCAAACGTAGGGTAACCAAAACGAACGTGCCGCGGCCACTATTGCAGGCTTTCCCAGCGGCAAGCAGAACATGATAGAGCACAGCAGAGCACAGAAGTTCGTAGGGTATTCGTGTTGAGCACACATATCAAATCTAACCTGACAAAACCCAACCAAACCTAACCTAACCAAATGTAACCGATCACAAGCTAACGTGCCGCGACCAGTATGGCTGTCCTCCACAGTGCCAAGCACAGCATAATAGAGCAGAGTAATGCGCAGAAACCTGTAGAACCGCTGCGTATATCTGAAGAGTCGAAGCTATCCAAAGCAAACCAAGTAAGCATAACAGGCCCAAAGACCAAATGTAACCGATCACAAGCTAACGTGCCGCGAACAGTATGGCTGTCCTCCACAGTGCCAAGCACAGCATAATAGAGCAGAGTAATGCGCAGAAACCTGTAGAACCGCTGCGTATAGCTGAAGAGTCGAAGCTATCCAAAGCAAACCAAGTAAGCATAACAGGCCCAAACGTACCCTACATCAAACTACCGCGTCGAGATCGCTATTACTCGCTTCCTCAGAGACATGAAGAACATACTAGAGCACAGTAGAGCGCAGAAATACAACGAGTTGCAACGTATATCACAAACGCTACGGCTATCCTTACCTAACCTAACGTAATATGTGCGGACGTACTGTAACCCAATATGACGTGCCGCGACCGCCATTGCTGCCCGCACGAGAGCTAGGCAGAGTATAGCAGAGCAATGTGGAACGCTGAAATCTCCAGAATATTAGTCTATAGCAAAAGTAGGAGGTACCCCAGCATAATCTGACCTTACCTAACTTAGTCAAACGTAAC
>NW_016946804.1:0-250 GCF_001483705.2 Eufriesea mexicana
TGTTATAGCTTGGTGAATAGATCGCCTAACGCCTTCTATCCAATGGCAAGTACAGGCATCTACTTGCCAGAGATTAAGTCTATTCAAATTCTATAAGCTGTCACAGCTTGGCGATTAGATCGCCTAACGCCTTCAATCCAATGGCAAGAAAAACCATCTACTTGCCAGAGAATAGGTCTATTCAAAATTTGCAACCAGCTATTGCTTGGTGAATAGATCGCCTAACGCCTTCAATCCAATGTCAAGTATG
>NW_016946805.1:0-399 GCF_001483705.2 Eufriesea mexicana
TCTTCAATAAAGTAAGGTGGATTTCTGCGCTCTACTCTGCTCTAGTACATTCTGCTTGCCTCTCGGGGGAGGGCGGCAGCAGTAGTGGTATCGCCGTGTTAGGCTTAGTTAGGCTACGTCTGCGTATGTTACTTTTGGCCAGGTTAGTACAGCCTGCTCCGACATTTGTAATCTACACTGCAATCCGGTGGATTTCTGCGCACTACTTTGCTCTAATATGTTCTGCTTGGCTCTGTCGTGGCCAGTAATGCCGTTCTCGGCACGTCCGCTTGAGCGACATTTTGTTTCGTTAGGTTAGGTTAAGAATGCTTAGTCAGGATTTCTACGACTATTGTCAAACACACTGCTACTCGGTGGATTCCTGCGCTCCACATTGTTCTACTACACTCTCCTCGACTC
>NW_016946805.1:424-691 GCF_001483705.2 Eufriesea mexicana
TCGTGGCACGTTAGTCTTAGTTAGGTTACGTTTGGTTTGGTTATGTTAGGCTAAGTTTGATTAGGATAGCTCTGACTTTCTTGCTATACACTGTTCTCCGGTGGATTCCTGCGATCATATACCGTCTACTATATTCTGCTTGTCTTTGAGGGCGCCAGCAGCAGTTGTCGCGGTACGTAAATTTTAAGTTACGCTACGTATCGTTAGGTCAGGTAAAGTTATCTTCGTCTTTTGTTCTTTTCACTACAACGCGGTGGATGTCTGCGC
>NW_016946806.1:0-279 GCF_001483705.2 Eufriesea mexicana
ATCTGACTGAAAAGTTCAATTTTATTGACATTTTCGACTGATATCTTGTTGAGCAAGCTTTTCAGCACAAATACGGGGTGAAGATTCCATTGGTTTGCTGTAGACCTTGCATTGCATTGGATACTGCACGGAAAACTCAATCTTATTGACATCTACGTCTAAAATTGCGGTGAGCAAACCATTCTGCGTAAATAAGGTGGAAAGATACTATTGGTTTGCTATAGCCATTGCATTGCAGTAGAATCTGCCTGAAAAGTTCAATTCTATTGACATTTTCGT
>NW_016946806.1:479-1423 GCF_001483705.2 Eufriesea mexicana
TGCAATATAATCTGTCTGAGAAGTCGAATTTCATTGACATTTTCGTCCAATATTGTGGAGAGCAACCCTTTCTGCGTAAATAAGAAGGAATAATTCTATTGGCTTGCTATAGCCATTGCATTACAATAGAATCTATCAGAAAAAATCAATTCAATTGACATATTCGACTGATATCTTGTTGAGCAGACTTTTCTGCCCAAGTAAGGGGGGAAGATTCCATCGGTTTGCTCTAGACATTGCATTGCATTAGATACTGCCCGGAAAATTCAATTCTATTGACATTTTCGACTAATATTGATGTAAGCAGTCTTTTCTGCGTAAACAACGAGGTAAGGTTCTACTGGTGCGCTATAGCCACAGCATTGCAATAGTATCTGACTGAAAAGTTCTATTTTAATAACAATTTCGACTAATATCGTGGTGAGCAAGATATTCTACATAAATATGGAGGAAAGATACTATTCGTTTGCTATAGCTATTGCATTGCGATATAATCTGACTGAAAAGTCCAATTTTATTGACATTATTGACAAATATTGAGGCGAGCAGACGAATCTGAATAAATACGAAGGAAAGATTCCATTCGTTTGCTGTAGCCCTTGCATTGCAGTAGGATCTGCCTGAAGAGTTCAATTCTATTGACATTTTCGACAAATATTGTGGTGAGCAGTCTTTTCTGCGTAAACAACGAGGTAAGGTTCTACTGGTTTGCTATAGCCACAGCATTGCAATAGAATCTGTCTGAAAATTTCTATTTTAATAACAATTTCGACTAATATCGTGGTGAGCAAGATATCCTACATAAATAAGGAGGAAAGATCCTATTGGTTTGCTGTAGCCATTGCATTGCAATATAAGCTGACTGAAAAGTCCAATCTTACTGACATTTTCGGCCAATATTGTGGTGAGCAACCCTTTCTGCGTAAATATGAAGGAAAGAAGCT
>NW_016946807.1:0-583 GCF_001483705.2 Eufriesea mexicana
AATGTCAATGAAATTCAATTTTCCATCCAGATTCTATAGCATTGCAATGGCAATAGCACGCCATTAGTATCTTCGCTCCTTATTTATGCAAGAAAGATAACTCACCACTATATTAGTCGAGAATGTCAATGCAATTGAATTTTCCATCCAGATTCTATAGCATTGCAGTGGCTATAGCTCGCCAATAGAATCTTTCTTCCATGTTTATTCAGGAAAGCTATCTCACCAAGATATTAGTCGAAAATGTCAATAAAATTTAATTTTCCAGCAAGATTCTATAGCATTGCAATGATGCTATGGCAATAGCACGACAATAGAATCTTTCCTCCTTACTTATGCAATGAAGTTAGCTCATCACGATATTATTCGAAAATGACAATAAAATTGAACTTTCCAGCCACATTCTATAGCATTGCAATGGTTATAGCACGCCAAAAGAATCTTTCTTTCTTGTTTATGCATGAAAGTTAGCTTACCACGATATTAGTCGGAAATGTCCATAAAATTGAATTTTCGAACCAGATTCAATAGCATTGCAATGGCAATAGCACGACAATAGAATCTTTCCTCCATATTTATGCAA
>NW_016946808.1:0-3227 GCF_001483705.2 Eufriesea mexicana
CTCTACTATATTCTGCGCGACTCTGGAGAGGCGAGCAATTGTGTATGTTGCACGTTTGGTTGTGTTAAATTACGTTTGTGTAGGTTATGTTAGGTTAAGTTTAGGTAGGATTGCTTCGGCTTTCGTGCCATACATAGCTATTCGGTGTATTTCTGTGATATACTGTGCTCTACTATGTTCAGCTTGGCTCAGGGGAGGCCGGAAGCAGTTGCCGCGGCAAGATAAGTTGAGTTATGCTACGTTTGGTTTAGTTGATTTAAGTCAGGTTTGGTGAGGTTATCTTGGACTTATGTGTTATACACGACAATGCGGTAGATTGCTGCGCTCTGTAGTGCTCTAGTACATTGTGCTTGTTTCTCTGGAGGACAGAAATAGTTGTCCCGTCATGATAGGTTGATTTCAGCTACGTTTGTCTACGTTACGTTTGGCTTGGTTGGGGTAGGCTGCTATGACTCTTGTTCTGTGCACTGCTTCTCGGTGGATCCCTGCATTCCACTGCGCCCTAGTACGTTCTGCTTGGCTGTGGGGAGTCCAGGAATATTGGTCTCGTCACGGTATGCTCAGATACACTACATACGGTTAGGTTATTCTTTGCCGGGTTGGGTTAGGATGCCCTCGACTCCTGCACTATACGCAGCTATTCGGTGGATTCCTGCGTTCTGCATTGCTCTACTGTACTCTGCCCGGCTCTGTGGATCCGAGAAATAGCGGTCACTGCACGTCATGTTGAGATAGGTTACGTTTGGTCAGGATAGGCAAGGTTAATTTTGGTTAGGGTAGCTATGACTTTCATGCTATACACAGTTATTTGGTGGACTCCGTTGCACCACTGTAATCTACTCTAATATGCAGGACCCTCGGGAAGCCAGCAGTAGTTGTCGCGCCACGTTACGTTGAGGTTGGCTACGGTAGGTTAGTTTACGTCAGTTTGGGTTTGGTGTGGATATCTTGGACTTTTCTACTGTACAGTGCGGTGCTGTGGATTTCTTCTCCCTGCTATACCCTAATAAGCTCTGCGTGGCGCTTGGGTGGACAGCAACAGTGGTAGTGGCACGTTTGATATAGATTGGTTATGTTTGGTAGTGTTACGGTTTGTTCGGTTAGGGTAGGATACCTCGGACTTCTGTGCTACATATTGCTTTTCGGTGGATTTCTCCACTCTACTATGATCTAATGCGCACTGCTTTGCTCCTGGGATGCTTGGAATAGTGGCTGCGGCATGCTAGGTTGAACTGGGTTACGTTTCGCTATTTTATGTCAGCCTGGGTAAGGCGTGGATGGCACTGATTTTTCTGCTATACGTTGCGATTCAATTGACTTCTCCGTTGCTCTAAACGCCACCACAACCCGCTTGCTTCTCGCGACGCCGTGATTACTCATCGCGGCACGTTACGTTGAGTTTGGATACGTTTGGATATGTTACTTTAGCCTGGGTTAGGTTCGCGTAGCTCTGCCTTCCGCGTTATACACTATTTTCGGGTGGAACTATGCGCACTACTGTGCTCTACTATGCTCTGCTCGTATCTGGGGAGGCCAGCAATAGTGGCCGTGACACGGTAGGTATGGTTATTCTACGTTTGGTTTTTAGGTAAGGCCTGGTTTGGTTAGGATCACTCTGAACTTTGAGCTATGCGCGGCTATCGGGTGCGTTTCTGCGCTCTACTGTGCTCTAGTATACTCAGCTTGGTTCTGGAGAGGCCAGCTATAGTGGCCTCTGCACGTTGTGTTAGGTTATGTTGCGTTTGGCTTTATTATGTTTGCATGGGTTAGGAAGGGTGGCTTGGACTCTTCTGCAGTAAACTGCTGTTCGGTGGATTCCTGCTCCATACATTACTCCCTTGAACCCTGTTGGACTCTCGGGATGAGTGCAACAGTGCTCGTGGCACGTTGGGTTCAGTCAGGTTACGTTCGGTTGGGTCAGGTTAGGAAACGTTTGGTTAGGACAGCTTTGGTTATCGTGCAATACACAGCTATTCGTTGGATTCCTGCCCTCCGCTGCGCTGTACTCTAATCAACTAGACCCTGTTGAGGCCAGAAATAGTAGTCGCGGCGTGTTACGATCAGCTTTGCGGCGTTAGGATAGGTTACGTTAATTTGGGGTCAGCTTGGATATCTTCGACTTCTATCCTTTACACTGCGATTCTATAGATTTCTGCGCCGCAGTTTCGTCTAATATGTTCTGCTTGCCTCTTGGGAGGTCAGAAATATTATTGGCGGCACTATATGTTTAGTTTGGCTATGTTTGGTGATGCTAGGTTTGGTTAGGTTACGATAGGTTACCCTTGATTTTTGCGCTACACCCTGTTTCTCTGTGCATTCCTCCGCTCTACTGTTCTCTGATACGCTCTGATTTCCTCTGGGAAGCCAGAAATGGTGGCCGCTGCATGTTAGGCTGTGGTATGTTACATACGGTTAGTTTACGTTTGAATATGCAAGGCATGGATAGGTTTGATTTTTCTGCTATACACTGCGATTCTATGGATTTCTGCGCCCTAGTCTTGGCTAATATGATCCGCTTGGCTCAGGGGAGGCCAGGAACGGTGCCGGCGTAACGTTAGGCAGAGTTCTGTTCCGTTTTGAAATGTTACGATTGGTTAGGTTGGGACAGGATAGCTGACTTTTGCGCTATACACAGATATTCGGTGGATTTCTCCGCCCTACTGAGCTCTAATACGGCCTGCTTTGCTCTTTGGAGGCCAGAAATTGTAGCCGGGGCACGTCAGGTTATGTTATGTTACGTTTGGTTGTTATACGTTGGCATGGGTTAGGTTTGGTTAGCTTTAACCTTTCTACGATACACTGCCATTCCATTGACTTCTGGGCTCCGTTCTCCTCTTATATGTGCTGCTTGGCGTTGGGGAGTCCAGCAGATGTGGTCTAGGCACGTTAGGTTGTGTTAAGTTACGTTTGGTTTTGTTACGTTTGGTTAGGTCAGGACAGGATAACTAAGACTTTTGTGCCGTACTCTGCTCTTCGGTGGTCTTCTGTACCCTTCGTTGCGCCACCATACTCTACCCGACTCTAGAGAGGCCAGCAATGGCCGCCCTCGTACGAGAGGTTGTGTTAGGTATCGTCCGGTTTGGTTAGGATATGGTATATTCGGTTAGGATGGTTTTCACTTTTGTGCAATACGCGTCTATTTAGTGTATTTCTGCGCTCCACTTTGCTCTAATGTCTTCTGCTTGGTACGTGGGGGCAAGTAATTGAGGTTTCATCTCCTCAGGTTT
>NW_016946809.1:0-580 GCF_001483705.2 Eufriesea mexicana
CGTCGAAGAGCTCGTCACGAGGTAGACAAGGACAGAGAGGGAATAGAAAAGGATAAAATGGCTGCGGCAGAGATAAATTATTAATTACTCAATTTCCGTAAGCAATTTGTGAACTTTTATAATTTCATTGCAAAGCTGGGACATCAGGCTGAATTCCTATATAATTTTCGTAAAGAATTTGTCTCTAAATTGTTAGTTATTAATTTTTATTTGATGGCGTCTATGATTTCGAAACGGCGACCATCACGATCTTCCGTGAAAATACTTAATACTCAACGAAACTGGAAGCAAAATGTGATCAAAAGTTATATGAGAAGATTCGCAAGGACATCGTTTTTATAATGAGTGCTTAAAGTTTATGAGTGCTTAAAGTTTCATGAATTAATTGCGTAAGGGATAATAATTAATGAAAAACCAATGGCGTCTTCGACAACAATTCAAACACTGCGCAGAACAATTATTAATAAATAATTAATTAGGTACAAATTTATATCATGAAATATATGCGAAAGTTCGCGAAGGATCTGGCTTTACGATGGTATTATAAAAGTTCATAAATTAATCACAGATGTTGAGTAAT
>NW_016946810.1:0-626 GCF_001483705.2 Eufriesea mexicana
ATAGAATCTTGCTCGAAAGTTCAATATTATTGACAGTTTCGACTATTATCGTGGTGAGCTACCTTTCCTGCCAGATAAGCACGGTAGATTGTATTGGCGTGCTGTAGACATTGCAATGATGATGACTGTGGTAGGAAAATTCAGTTTTATTGAGATTTTCGGCTAATATCGTGGTGAGTTAACTTTCTCGCATATATAAGGTGGATAGATTCTATTGGCGTGCTATAGGCATTGCAATGCAATGGAATCTTCCTCGAAAATTCAATTTTATTGACATTTTCGACTAATTGCGTGGTGAGCTAACTTCCTTGCATAGGTAAGGAGGAAAGATACTATTGACGGCTATGGGCTTTGCAATGCTATCGAATCTGGCTGGAAAGTTCAATACTATTGACAGCTTCGACTATTATCGTGAAACAGCTTCGACTATTATCGTGGTGAGGTGTATTTTTTGCCTAAATAAGCAGGGTAGATTCTATTGGCTTGCTATAGACATTGAAATGATGAATACTGCTGTTGGAAAATACAGTTTTATTGAGATATTCGGCTAATATCGTGGTGACTTAACTTTCTCGCTTATGTAAGGTGGATAGATTCTGTTGGCGTGCTATAGGCATTGCAATGCA
>NW_016946811.1:0-747 GCF_001483705.2 Eufriesea mexicana
CACGACATTAGTCGGAAATGTCAATAAAATTAAACTTTCCAGCCAGATTCTAGAGCACTGCAACGGCTATAGCGTGCCAAGAGAATCCTTCCCCCTTATTTATGCAAGGATGTTAGCTCACCACGATATTAGTCGAAAATGTCAATAAATTTGAATTTTCAAACCAAATACTATAGAATTGCAATGGCTATAGCACGCCAATAGAATCTTTCGTCCATATTCATCCAAGAAAGTTAGCTCACCGGGATATTATTCGGAAATGACAATGAAATTGAATTTTCGAGCCCGATGCTACAGCATTGCAATGGCTATAGCACGCTAATTGGTACTTTCCTCATTATTTATGCATGAAAGCTAGCTCGCCACGATATTAGCCGAAAATGTCAATGAAGTTGAATTTTCGAGACAGACGGTGCAGCATTGCAATGGCTATAGCACGCCATTAGATTCTTTTCTCATTATTTATGCAAGAAAGTTAACTCGCCGCGATATTAGCCGAAAATGTCAATTACATTGGATTTTCCATCCAGATACAATAGAATTGCAATGGCTATAGCTGGCCAATAGAATCTTTCCTCCTTATTTATGCAAGGACGTAAGCTCACGGCGATATTTGTCGAAAATGTCAATAAAATTACGTTTTCCAGCCGGATTCTAACGGATTCTGTAGCATTGAAATGGGTGTAGCACGCCAGTAGAATCTTTCCTCCTTACATATGGAAGAAAGTTAGGTCACCACGATATTAG
>NW_016946812.1:0-3568 GCF_001483705.2 Eufriesea mexicana
TGGATGCATGGTTGGATGTATGTGTTCATGGATGGTTATATGGACGGATGGATGTATTGATGTAGAGATGTTTGGATGCATGAAAGTTTGGATGTATGGATGTATGTATGAACGAATGTGAGGAGGTACAGATGTATGGATGGATGGTTGTATAGATGGATGGAAGTACGGATGGATGGATTTATGGGTATATGGGTGTGTGGATGTATGGATGTATCGATGGATGGATATGTGGATGGGTGTGTGATCGGATGTGTGACTGTATGGATGTATGTATGTATGAATGTATGGATGTATGGCTGTATGGATGTATGGCTGTATGGATGTATGAGTGTATGTTTGTATGGATGTACGGATGTATGGATGTTCGAATATATGTATGTGCGGATGCATGGATGTATGGACGTGTGGGTGGATGAATGGACGGGTGGATGGACGGAAAGGTGGAATAATTAATGCGTGGACGTACGGATACGTGGATGGATGGTTGGGTGTATGGAAAGACGTATGTACGGATGTATGTATGTATGTCTGTATGGATGTATGTATGGATGTATGTATGGATGAACGGGTGCATGGATGGATGGATTTATGGATGTATGGATGTATGGATGTGTGGATGTACGGATGTATGGATGGCAGGATTAATGGATGGATGGATGGATGAATGTATGTATGGATGGATGAATGGATGTATGGCTGTATGGATGAATGGATGTATGGATGTATGGGTGTAAGCCGGTATGGATGTATGTGTGCTCGAATGTGTGGATGTACGGATTCATGGATGTATGGATGTGTGTGGATGAATGGATGGGTGGATTGAGGGATGCATGGATGTATGCATGGGTGCATGGATGGGTGAATGTATGGATGGATGTTTGAGTGGATGGAAGGACATATGGGTGGATGGATGTATTGATGTAGAGATGTATGGACGCAAGAAGGTGTAGATGTGTGGATGTATGTATGTACGTATGTATGGATGTACGGAAGTATGGATGTATGGATGTACATATGTATGGATGTATGGATGAATGGATGGTTGTATTGATATATGCACGGAGGTATGGATGGATGGATGAATTGTTGGATGGATGTATGGATGGATGAATGTATGGATGGATGGATGTATGGACCGATGGATGTATGGATGGATGGATGTATGGACAGATGGCTGTATGGATGGATGGATGTATGGCTGTATGGATGTATGGATTAAGGATGTATGGAGGTATGTGTGTACGAATGTATGGATGTACGGATGAATGGATGTATGGATGAGTGTGTGGATGAATGGAAGGGCGGAAGGACGGAAGAATGGATGAATGGATGGGTAGATTATGGGATGCATTTATGGATGGATTGGTGTATGGATGGGTGGAAGTATGGGTGGATGTATGTATGGATGGAGATATATATGGATTGGTGGATGTATTGATGTACAGATGTATGGATGCATGAATGTGTGGATTTGTGAATGTATGTATGGATGTTTGAATGGATGTATGAATGGATAAATGTATAGATGTATGTATGGATGAATGGATGTACATATGCATGGATGTATGTATGGATGGATGTACCGAAGGATGGAATTACGAAGGGGTGGATTTATGGTTGTATGAAAGTGTGAATGAATGGATGTTTGGATGGATGGATGTATGGAAGGATGGATGTATGGATGGATGGATGTATCGACGGATGGCTGTATGGATGCTTGGATTTAAGTATGTATGTATGTATGGATGGATGTTTGTATGGGTGGACGGATTTATGGGTGTATGTATGTATGGATGGATGGATGTATGGATGGGCGATTGTATGGATGTACGGATTTATGCATGTATATATGGATGTATGTATGGATGTACGGATGTATGGATGTATGGCCGTATGTGTGAATGCATGTATGGATGGATGTATCTATGGATGGATGGACGTATTGTAGGTTGGATGAACAGAGGGATGGGTGTTTGCGTGGATGGGTGAATGGATGCGTGTATGGAAGGTCGAATGTACGGCTACATGTATGGACGCATGTATGAATGTTTGTATGTCTGTATGAACATATGGATGGATGGACGTTTAGGTATGTGGACGTATGGAAGGATGGATGTGCGGATGGATGGATGTATGGATGTATGGATGTTTGTATGCATGTATGTATCGATGTATGTGTTGATGTATGTACGGTTGGATATAGGGATGTTTGTGTTGGTGAATGAATGGATGTATGTATTGATGTATGGATGGTTGTATGTATGCATGTATGGATGGAAGGATGGATTGGTGGATGGATGAATGCAGGAGGGATGTATAGTTGCCTGGATGCATTGATGGCTGGATGTGTACATGTATGGGTCTTTGGAAGGATGGGTGTATAGTTGGCTGGATGTATTGATCGCTGGATGTATAGGTGGATGGATGTATGGAAGGACGGATGTATGAATGGACGGTTGTATGGATGGATTGAGGTATGGATCGACGTATTTACTTATGTATGTATGTATGTATTTATATATGTATTGACGTTAGGACGGATGGATGTATCGATGGATGGAAGCACTTATGGTAGGATTTATGGATGTTTGGATGTGTGGATGTATGGATGTATCGATGGTTGGATGTATGGGTGGATGTTCGTATATATCTGTGGATGTATGGATGTATGTATGAATAAATGTATGGATTTATGGATGCATTGATGTGTGAATGTGCGGATGTACGGATGGAAGTATGTATCGATGGATGGAAGTATGAATGTATGGATGTTTGGATGTATGTATGTGTGGCTGTATGGATGTATGGATGTATGTGTGTACGAGTGTATGGATGTGCGGATTCATGGATGTATGGGTGTGTGTGTATGAATGGATTGGTGGAAGGACGGAAGAGTGGATGAATGGATGGGTGGATTAAGGGATGCATGAATTGATGAATATGTGTATGAATGAATGAATGTATGGATGGATGTATGTGGGGATGGAAGGTTATATGGATCAATGGATGTATTGACATACAGATGTATGATTGCATGAATATATGGATGTATCGATGTATGCTAGGATGTTTCTTTGGATGTTTGTATGGGTGTATGTATGGACGTATGCATGGGTGTATGAATGGATGTATGTGAGGATGTATGCATGGCTGTATGTATGGATGTATATATAGATGTATGTAAGCATGTATGTATGGAAGTGTGTATGGATGAATGTATGGAATGAATGTATGGATGTCTGGATGAATGCATGTGTGGATGGATGGATGGATGGATGGATGTATCGATGGATAGAAGTACGGATGGTCTTGTTTATGGATATGTGGATGCATGGAAGTATGTATTGATGAATGTATGGATGTATGGATTGATGGATGGACGTATGGATGGATGTATTTATGAATAGATGGATCTATGGATGGATGGATGTATTTGTAGCTGTGTATGAATGTATGGATTGATGGATGTATGGATGGATGAATGAATGGACGGATGCATTTGTGGATGTATTGATGAATGTATCTATGGATATAGTTAAAGATGTATGTATGGGTGTATGTATGG
>NW_016946813.1:0-795 GCF_001483705.2 Eufriesea mexicana
AGAATCTGGCTGGAAAATTGAATTTTATTGACATTTGCGACTGATATCGTGGTGAACTAACTGTCTTGCATAAATAAGGATGAAATATCCTCTTGGCGCGCTATAGAAATGCAATGCTATAGAATCTGGCTGGAAAATGCAATTTTATTGACATTTTCGGCTTATGTCGTGTTGACCAAACTTTCTTTCATATATAAGGAGGATAGATTCTACTGGCGAGCTATAGCCATTACAATGCTATAGAATCTGGCTGGAAAATTGAATTTAATTGACATTTGCGGCTAACATCTTGGTGACATATCATTCTTGCATAAATATGTAGGAATGATTCTATTGGCGTATTATAGCCATTAAAACGCTATAGAATCTCCCTGGAAAATTCAATTTTATTGACATTTTCGGCTAATATGGTGGTGGCCTAACTTTCCTGCATAAATAAGGAGGGAAGATTGTATTGGCGCGCTATAGCCATTGCAATGCTACAATATAATTGCAATGCTATAATATCTTGCTAGAAAATACAATTTTATTGACATTTTCGACAAATATCGTAGTGAAATAACTTTCTTGCGTAAATAAGGATGAAATAGACTATTGGCGAGCCGTAGCCATGGCAATGCTACGGAATCTGGCTGGAAGATTCAATTTTATTGACGTTTTCGACTAATACCTTGGTGATCTGTCTTTCTTGTATAAATAATGAGGAATGATTGCAGTGGCCTGCTATAGCCTTTCCAATGCTATAGAATCCGCCTGGAAAATATAATTTTATTGACATTTTCTACTAATATCGTA
>NW_016946814.1:0-259 GCF_001483705.2 Eufriesea mexicana
CTATAGCATTGCAATGGCTATAGCACGCCAGTAGTATCTTTCCTCCTTATATATGCAAGAAAGATAGGTCACAGCGATATTAGTCGAAAATATCAATAAAATTGAATTTTCCAGTTTGATTCTATAGCAATGAAATGGCCATAGGGAGCCAATAGAATATTTCACCCTTATTAATTCAATACAGATATTTCACCACGATATTAGTCGAAAATGTCAATAAAAATGTATTTTCCAGCAAGATTCTATAGCATTGCAATGG
>NW_016946814.1:325-527 GCF_001483705.2 Eufriesea mexicana
TTGCTCACCACGATATTAGTCGAAAATGTCAATAAATTCGAGTTTTTTAGGCAGATTCTATGGAATTGCAGAGGCTACATCATGTCTATAGAATCTTTCCTCCTTATTTTGGCAAGTGGGATTGCTCACTGCGATATTAGTTGAAAAAGTCATTAAAAGTGAATTTTGCAGCGAGATTCTATAGCATTGCAATGGCTATAGC
>NW_016946815.1:0-13778 GCF_001483705.2 Eufriesea mexicana
TGGCTCTTGGAAGGATAGCAAAAGTGGCCTCGACGCGTTATGTTGGGTTATGTTACGATTGGTGATATTAGGTTAGGTTAGTTTGGGGGAGGATATCTTTGACTTTAGTGCCATAGTCTGCTGTTAGGTGGATTTCTGCACCCTACAGTGCTTTAGTATTTTCAGCTGTGCTCTGGTAAGGCCAGCAATAGTGTTCTCGGCACGTTATGATGAGTCAGGTTACGTTCTGTTATGATGGTTTAGGCTATGCTTGGTCAGGGTAGTTTCAACATTTGTGCTGTACGCTGCTGTTCGGTGGATTTCTACGGTCTGCTGTGCTCTAGTATGTCCTGCTTGGCTCTGGGATTGCCAGCAATAGCGGTGGCGGCACGTTGGGTTTAGATAGGGTACGTTTTGTTATGTTACGTTTGGTTATGTTAACATTGGTGAAGTTAAGAGAGGAATGCTTTGACTTGAATGCTATAGTCTGCTATTGGGCGGATTTCTGCGCCCTACAGTGTTCGAATGATTTTAGCTTGGCTCTGGGAATGACAGAAATAGTGGTCCAGGCACGCTAGGTTGAGATAGGCTATGTTAGGGTATGTTATGTTGGTCTGGTTTAGGTTTGTGTAGCTTTGAATTTTCCGATGTACGATGAAATTCTATGGATTTCTGTGTTCCGTTCTCTACTGGTGCGATTTGCTTTGCTCTGTAGGGGCCTGCGATAGTGCTCGCGGCGCATTTGGACAAGATAGGTTGCGAGCTCTAGTATGGCCTGCCTGGATCTGGGGTGAGCAGCAATAGCCTTCTTGTCACGTTAGGTTGAGTTATGCTATGTTTGGATATGTTCAGTCAGTTTGTGGTAGGTTTGGGTGGCTTTAACATTACTGATGTACACTTCGATACTTAGGATTTCTGCATTCTACCCTCCGCTTGCGTGTAGTGCTTGTATCGGGGGAGGCCAGCAATAGTGGTCGCAGCTAGTAAGCTTGAGTTAGGTTGCTTTTGGTTGTTATACGATTGGCGGTGTTAGGAGAGGATAGGTTTGAATTTAGTGCTATAGTCTACTATTATGTGGATTACTGCGCACTTTGGTGCTCCAATATTTTCAGCCTGGCCCTGGGGAGGCCAGCATGAGTGGTTTCGGCACGATAGGTTGAGACACGTTGTTTGGTTATGTTATGTTTATTTGTGTCTGGTATGGGTAGCTTTGACTTTTCTGCTACACCCTGCGATACAATGGACTCCGGAGGTCTCGTATCATTCAATATGCTCTGCATGGCGATGGGGAGACCAGCAATAGTTGACCTGGCACGATAGGCTTAGTCAGTCCGCATTTGGTTAGATTAGGTTAGGAGACGTTAGGTTACGATTTGTTTGACTCTCGTGCTGTACGCTGCTATTTGGGGGCTTCCTGGGCCCTCCTCTGCTCCAGCATATTCTGCTTGCCTCTGGGGACGCCAGCAACAGAGGTCTCAGCACGTCATATTAGGTTATGTTACGTTCGCTGGTATTAAGTTTGAAAAGATTAGGACAGGGTGGAGTCGGCTTTTGTTCCATTGACTGCTATCTGGTGCATTTCCGCGCTCTGTTGCTCTCTGGTATTATCTACTCGGCTCTGGGAAGGCCAGCAATAGTGGTCGCGGATTGTTACTTTGAGTTATGTTGCGTTTGGTTAAGTTACAATTTGTTAGGTTAGGAAATTGTGGCATTAACATTTTGCTGTACACCAATACACCAATACACTAATAGTGGTGTAGGCATGTTGGGATTAATTATCCTCTGTTGGTTATGTTCCGTTTGGTTAGGTTAGGATAGTATAACAACGACTTCTGTTTTATGCACTGGTATTCGGTGGATTCCTCTACTCTTCGTTGCTCTGCTATACTTTGATCGACCCTGGGGAGACCAGAAATAGCGTTCTTGGCTGGTTACGTCGTGTTTGGCTACGTTAGGTTAGGTTTTGTTAGTTTAGGTTAGATTTGGAAATCTTTGACCTTTCTGCTGTACAGTTGGTTCCTATGGATGTCTGCGGCCTACTCTACTCTAATGTGTTCTGCTTGCCTCTGGGGAGGCCAGCAATAATATCCGTGGCACGTTTGCTTGAGTTACGTTTGCTTTGGTTAGGTTAGGATATGTTTGGCTAGGATGGCTTTGACTTTTGTGCTATACACAGCTATTCCTTGGATTTCTGCGCTCTACTGTGATTTAAAGTTCCCTGCTTTGATCCGGGGATGATAGAAATATTTGCCGCCGCGCGTTAGGTTGTGTCATGTTACGTTTGGTTAGGTTAACTTTGTCTGGGTGTGGTTAGGATGTCGTTGACTTCCGCACTACACATTGCCATTCTATGGACCTCTGTGCTCCTCTCTTCTCTAATATGCCCTGCTTGCAGGTGGCGGGGACAGCCATTGTGGGATAGGCGCGACAGGTTGGTATTGTTTACGTTTGATTGTACTAGGTTATGTCTGGTTTGTTTAGGATATCTCCTAAATATTATCTGTACTCTGCTATTCGAGAAATTTGAGCGTTCTACGTTGCTCTGTTATAGTCTGCTCAGCTCTAGAGTGGCCAGAAACAGCTTTCGTGGCACGACAGGTTATGTTGCGTGACGTCTGCATGTGTCACGTTTGGTTGGTTTAGGATAGGATAGCTATGACTTTTGTGCAATACGCAGCTGTTCGGTGGATTTCTGCGCTCTGCATTGCTCTACTATACTCTGCTCGATTCTCGGGATCAGAGCAACAGTTGCATGGCACGTTAGGTTCTGATAGGTTAAGCTTGGTTGGGTTAGGTTACGTAACGTTAGGTTAGGATAGCTTCGACCTTATGTGGGCGAGGGTCGCCGCCCCCGGAGTTGCCGGCTTCCGAGGCCGAGCCTTTGCACTGGCTCTAGAGACGTGTGGCAACCGGGTGCGGCGGCTCTTCGACAGCTGCATCAGGACCGGTTGCTTCCCGGTATATTGGAATGGAGCGAGGTTTGCGCAGATCCCCAAACCGCGGAAGCCGCCGGACTCGACGAAGGTATTCCCTGCCGATATGCATGCTCGACGAGACGGGAAAGTTCTTCGAGCGCGTTCTAGCTGCCCGTCTCCAACGGTATTTGGCGGAAGCTAGTTCCGACCTCAGGGTCAGCCAGTTCGGATTCCGGTAGGGTCGGTCGACGATAGGCGCAATTGAGCGCGTTCGTAACCTGTCGGCTGCTGCCGTTGACCGGGGCGGTGTGGTTCTCTCGGTCGGTGTGGATATCGCCAACGCCTTTCGCACGCCACACGTAACCACAGGGAACACTAACACATGATTGCGGTGGTCGGCGACTGTTTGGAGGAGCGCTCGATCGAGTACCCCGGACGGTAGCCGACCGGTGCGCGGGCGACGAACTGCGGTGTTCCAAAGGGATCAGTACTTGGGCCGATCCTACAGGACCTAGCGTACGACGCCGTGTTGCGCACTACCCTCCCCCGCGGCCTGAGCCTGACGTGCTACGCGGACGACACGC
Source organism: Eufriesea mexicana (assembly GCF_001483705.2). NCBI lineage: Eukaryota > Metazoa > Arthropoda > Insecta > Hymenoptera > Apidae > Eufriesea > Eufriesea mexicana. Next base: position 3,479 of record NW_016946815.1, read on the forward strand.
ACGTGATTGCCGCCGGGTTGGATCGGGAGGGGCCACGCTGCGGGCGTAGAGAGGCGTATCCCTCATCCCGAAGAGCATCCGGCGGTTGGGGCTGAGCATGTCGCCCGAAAAGACCGAGGCAATGTGTTTTTGACATCTGTGACGGGTGAAGCCGCCCCAGTCACAAATGCGCGTGAGTAGTCTCGTGGTCGTGGCTCGGGACCGGGTGGAATATCTCAGTCTCATTCTGGATGGCCGCAGGTGGATCTACGATCATCTCGCGCTGGAACCACGCCTGCAAAGGATGGCGGGGGCGCTGCGTTGCCAGCTGCCCATCCTGAATGGGCCCAACAGGACGGTGCGCCGCCTCCACACGGGAGTCTTTCGCTCGGCGGCCCTTTACGGGGATCCGATCTGGGCGATCGACCTGGTCGCTGGTCCGCCCAGTCGGGCGATTCTCCGGCGAGTCGCCCGCAGGATGGCGAACTTGATAGTGCGCGGTTACCGCATAATCTCCCACGAAGGGGCGATGGTCCTGGCGGGTGTTCCGCCGTTAGAACTGCCAGCGCCAGGGGAGGACCGTATCTACGGGCTCCTCCACCGGAGCGGCGACGGTGCTCCTGAAGAAGGGGCCGTTTCTTTGAGGCGAAAGTTCCGACTGCCGTGATGACCACCTGGCGATCTCGGCTGAGGAAGCATAGCAGCCGGCGGCACCGGCTGATCGGGGTTGTGCTCCCAGTGCTGGGTGCATGGGCGCGCAGCGGCAGCCGGCACAGTTTCCGTCTGACACATGTGCTAACCGTGCACGGGTGCTTCGGGTAGTGCCTGTGCCGTGTCGGGCGGGAGGATGAGACGCGGTGTCACCACTCCGGGGAAGGGCGGTACACGGCGCAGCATACGCTGGAGGAACGTGCGGCGTGGGCTAGTGCGCGCCGGTCCCTTTGCCGCGTGGTTGCTCAGGACCCTTCTCTCTCCTGCGTCGTGGCGCAAATGACGGGAAGCTTAGGTGCATAGCGTGCGGTGGCCTCCATCTGCGAGGTGGTTATGTTGCAGAAGGAGGCCGTGGTGGGAGCCCGCCAGCGTTCCGAATGATCCTCGCGCGTAGGCTGGCGGAGGCTGCGGTAGCGGCGCCTCGTGGCTCCGCGCGCACTGTCGGATGGATTAACGCGTTGGCCCACCGCGTTCCCGAGCGGCGCTGCACATGCGTCCGTGCGGACCGTCTCGCTCTCCCGTTGTAACCTAGGTGAGGGTGACCAAGGTCAGACGGGTGGGGCTCCGTCTGATCGAGAGAGCGTGGTCCGGGCGCGCGGCGCCACGTGGTGTTCGCTGGCGTACGCAGGATATGCTTGTGACGCGGTGCGGCGGTATGCGTGACGTGTGTGCCTCTGAACGAACCGTCTCATGCGCATGGGAACGGATGGTTCGGGTGCGATTTCGCGTCTCGCTGGTAGCGAACTACGGTTGCGTCGCGGGTGCGTCCAGGCAGTTGCGAAGCCGCGAAATCCATGGAGATCCGAAATGTGATGGGCTGGGTATCGTGTCGGTTTTAGTGGTTAAAGGTCCCACATAACCCAGCCCCCTGCCTCAGGGGGCCGGTTATGTATGGAAGTCTTCCCCCACGTAAAAGAAATGATTGCTCCGACCTTTTTGCTGCACACTGAGTAATAGTGGTCTTGGCACGATAGGTTGAGTTATGCTCGTATGGTCTTGTTATGCTTGGTTAGGTTAGGCTAGGGTAGCTTCGACTTTTGTGCTGTACACGGATATTCGGTGGATTCTTGTGCACTGCGCTGCTGCACTATACCCTGTTCTAGCCTCGAGCGCCAGCAGTACGGTTCGCCGCACGCTAGGTTGTTCGTTCACCTTTGGTTAGTTTCCGTTAGCATATGTTTGGTTAGGCCCGCTTTGACTTTTGTGCCATACACTGTTATTCGGTGGATTCCTGCCCTGTACTGCGCTCTGCTCCAACCTGTTTGACTCTGTCGAGGTCAGCATTTGCGTTTGCGGTACGTTATGTTGAGCTTGGTATGCGAGGCTTGGATTTGTTTGTTTGGGTTTGGTTTGTGTATCTCTGACTTTTCTGCCTTTCACGGCTTTTCCATGAAATTCTGCGCTCTGCTCACCACTAATATGTTCTTCCCGGCTACGGGGAGGACAGCAATAGTGGCGGCGGCACGTTAGGTAGAGTTTGTTTACGTTTGGTAATGTTACGATAGGTTAGGTTCGGACTAGGTCGTTACGACTCTTGAGCTGTAAGCGGCTATTGGGTGGATTTCTGCTCTCTATATTGCTACACTATACCCTGCTCGCCTCTGGGAACGCCAGCAATAGTGGTCGTGGCACCATAGGTAGAATTGATTACGTTTAGTTAAGGTAGGCTATGTTACGTTTGGCTAGGATGGCATCGACTTTTTTGTTTTTCACTGATCTTCGGTGGAATTCTGTGTTCTACATTTGTCTACTGCGCTCTGCTCGGCTGTCGGGATGCCAGCAATAGTGGTCGCGGCACGTAAAATTGGGTTACTTTACGTTCGGTTAGGCTAGGTTTCGTTGTGTTGGGTTACGGTAGCTTTGACTTTTGTGCTACACACTGCACTTCTATGGTCTTCTGCGCTCTTCTGTGCGCTATCGCGCTCTGCTTGTCTCTGTGGACGCCATGAACGGCGCTCTCGGCACGTTAGTTTGAGTTGTGTTGCGTTTTGTTTGGTTAGGTTTGGTTAGGCCTGGTTAGGATAGCTTTGACTGTAGTGCTATACACCGATGTTCGGACGGTTTCAACGTTCTACATTGCTACTCTATACTCCGCTTAGCTCTATGAGGCCAGCAATATCGTGTGAGGCACGTCAGTATGGGTCACGCTACGCCTGCATATGTTACGATTCGACAGGTTAGGACAGGATAGCTTCGACATTTGTGCTATACGATGCTATTCGGCGGATTTCTGCGCTCTGCACTGCTCTACTAAACTCTGCTCGACTTGGGGGGGGGGGGCAGCAGTATTTTCCGTCGCACGAAAGGTTGCGTTAAGTTACGTTTGGTTAGGAGAGGATGGGTTAGGTTTGGCTATGATGGGTTTGACTTTTGTACTATACACGGCTATTCGGTGGATTTCTGCTTTCTACTTTGCACTAATGTTCTCTGATTGGCTCTGGGGAGGCCAGCAATGGGGGCCGCGGCTAGTTACTTTGAGTAAGGCTTTGTTTGGTTCGGTTATATCTTTTGGGTTAGATTTGGGTAGCTTTGATTCACGTGCTGTACACTCCGATTCTATGGATTTCTGCTATCTACCCTCCTGTAATATGTTCTGCTTGGATCTGGGGAGGCCAGCAGTAGCGGTCGCGTCACGTTAGGTTGAGGTAGAATAAGCTTGATTGCACTATATTTGCTTGGGTTAGCTTTCGATAGCCTTGACTTTCGTGGTATACCCTTCTATTCGGTGGATTTCTGCACTCTACTATGCTCTGCTCATCTGGGAAGGCCAGAAATATCTGTCGCGGCACCTTGGGTTGTGTTAGGTTACGTTTGGGTATGTTACGATTGGTTGGGTTTGTAAAGGGTAGCTTCGAATTTTCTGCCATACTCTGTGATTCCACGGACTTCCGCGCTCTACTCACCTCTAATATGCTCTCCTTGCTTCTGTGGAGATCTGAAATTCTGATCGCGGCACGTTACTTTGGATTAGATTACGTGTGGCTAAGTTTTGTTCGGTAGGGTTAGGTAAGGGCAGCTTTGACTTTTGTGCTTCACACTGCTATTCGCTGGATTTCTGCGCTCTACTGTGCTCTAATATGACCTGCCCGGCTCCGAGGAAGCCAGCAGTTGAGGTCACGGCTCGTTAGATTTAATTATTCTTTGTTCGGTTAGGCTAGGTTATGCCCCGTTAGGTTAGGTTATCCTTGACCTTTGCGGTCTACGTTGCTATTTGGTGTATTTCCACGCCCTACTGCGCTCTAATGTACTCTGTTCGACTCTATGGATGCCAGCAATAGCGGTCGTGGCACGTAAGGTCGTGTCACGTAACGTTCTCCTACGTTACGTTTGATTTGGTAAGGACAAGGTAAGTTTGACTTCTGTGCTGTACACGGCTATTCGGCGGATTTCAGTGCTCCACATTGCTTTACTGTTCTCTGCCCCACACTGTGGAAATCAGCAATAGCGGTCTCGGTACGTTAAGTTGATCTTGGCTACGTATGCTTTGGTTATGTTGGTTTGGGTTAGGATCAGACTGCTTTGACTTTCGGTGTATAGACTGAAGTTCTGTTGACTTCTGCGGTCTGCTGTGCTCTAGTGTGTTCTGCTTGGCCCTGCAGAGGCCAGAAACAGTGGTCTCGGCGCTTCCTTTTAGACGCATAACGTTCGGTCATGTTACGTTATGTTTCGCTAACATAGAGTAGCCTTGACCTTTAGGCTATACATAGCAATTTGCCGGATTTCGGCGCTCTACATTGCTCTAATGTGCCCTGCTTGTCTCTGCGGATACCAGCATTGTTATTCTCGGCACGTCATGCTTAGTTAGTTTTCGCTTGGCTTGGCTAAGTTAGGATAGGTTAGGCTAGGACATCTCTGACTTTGGTGCTACATACTGCAATGCGGTGGATAACTGCGCTCTACTGCGCTCCAGTATATTCAGCTTCGCTCTGGTGTGACAAGCAAACGTGGTCTCGGCGCTTTATGTTAAGCTAAGCTACGTTCGGTTGTGATAAGTTTGGCTATATCAGGATAGTGCAGCTTCTGCTTTTATGCCATTCACCGCAATTCTATGGACTTCTGCGCTCTAGTCTCCTATAACATGGTCTCCTTGGCACTGAGGAGGGCAGCACTTGAGGCCTCGGCTCGATAGGAACAGTTAGGCTACGTTCGGTTACTTCAAGTTTCGCTATGTTAGGAACGGATAGCTTTGACTATTGTGCTATACACTGCTATAGGTTGAATTTCTGCGCTCTACTGCGCTCTTGTATGCTCTGCTTGGCTCTGGGGTGGCCAGCAATACAGGTAAGTCACGCAAGGTTGAATCAGGTTACGCATGGCATGGCTTGTTTCGGATAGGTTTGTTTAGTATAGCTTCGGCCCTTGCGCTATACACTGCTATTCGGTCGATATGTATGCACTGCATTACTCTACTGGCATCTGCTTGCCTCTATGGAAGACAGCAATAGCGGTCAGGGCAGGTTTGGTTGAATATTGTTACGCTTGGTATGGTTAGGTTAGGTTAAGTTTGATTAGGTGGCTTTGACCATTGTGCTATACACTGCTCTGCGGTCGATATCTGCGCTCTGCATTGCTCTACAACCTTCTGTTTGACTGTGGGGAGGTCGGAAATAGTGGTCGTTACTCATTTGGTTGGGCTAGGGTACGTTTGGTTAGGTCAGGTCTGGTTATGTTTGGTTAGGATGGCTCCGATTTTTGTGCTATACAATGCAATTCTGTCGATTTCTGCGTCCTACATCGCTCTACTGCACTCTGCTCGACTCTCTTGAGGCCAGCAGCAATGTCTGCCGCACGTTCGGTTGAGTTACATTACGTTACGTTTGGTTAGGTTCGGTTTGGTTTGGACAGGATGGCTTTGACTTCTGTGCTATACACTGCTGTTCGGACTATTCCTGCGTCGTACATTGCTCTGCTATATTGTGCTTAACTCTCGTGAGGCCAGCAACGTCGGTCGTAGCACGACGAGTTGGGTTTCGTTACTTCCGCTTATGTTACGTATGGTTAGGTTAGGGTAGGATAGCTTTGACTTTTGTACTACGCACTGCTATTCTGTGGATTTCTGCGCCCTACTCAGCTCTAATATACTCTGGTTTGCGCTGGGCATTCCAGCAATGGATGTCTCGGCGCGTTAGTTTCAGTTAGCCAGCGTTCCATTAGGTTACGCTTCTTTAGGTTAGGATAGGTTATCCCCGACTTTTGTGCTATACGCTGCTATTCGGACGTATTCTGCGATTTACATTTCTCTACTATACTGTGCTCGGCTCTGTGGATGCGGGCAATAGTGTTCGTGGCACGTTAGGTTTGGTTACGTTTCGTTCGGTTAGGGTAGGTAAGGCTACGTTTGGTTAGGGTAGCTTCGACATTCTTGCTATACACAGCTTCTGGGTGGCCTCCCACCCTCCACTGTCCTCTACTATAATCTGCTGGATCCTGGGGAGGACAGCCGTAGTAGTCGCGGGACGGTACTTTGAGTTCTTCTACGTTAGATTATGTTACGTTAGCTTGGGTTAGGCTTGAATATCTTCGACTTTTCTGCTTTAACTTTGAGTTTTTCTACGTTAGATTATGTTACGTTAGCTTGGGTTAGGCTTGAATATCTTCGACTTTTCTGCTTTACACTGCGATTATATGGGTTTCTGCGCCCTACTATTCTCTAGTTTGTTCTGATTGGCTCAGCGAAGGCCAGAGATGATATTCGCTGCACGATAGGTTGTGTTAGATTGCGAATGGTCGTGTTTGGTTACGCTGCGTATTTCATGGATAGCACTGACTCCTGTGCTTCACACTGCTTATACGGTAGATATCCGCGCTGTGCATTACTCTACTAGCATCTGCTTGCCTGTGGGGAGGCCAGTAATAGCTGTCGCGGCACGTTTGTTTTTGTTATGTTATGTTCGGGTAGGTCAGGTTAGGTTGAGGTTGTATAAGATGGCTTTGACTTTTGTGCTATACGCTGATAGTCGGGGCATTTCTGCGCTGTGTTGTACTCTAGTGAATTCTGCTTGTCTATGGGGAGTCCGGCAGTATTGGTTTCGGCACGTTTGCCTCAGTTATGTTGCGTTTGGTCATGTTACGTTTTGTTAGGTTCGGATAGGGCAGCTTAGACTTCTGTGCTATTGACTGCTATTCGGTTGAGTTCTGCGCCCTACATTGCTCTAATATACTCCGCTTGTCCCTCGAGAGTACAGAAATAGTTGCCTCGGCACGCTGGGCTGTGTTAAGTTACGCTTGGCTTGGCTGGGTTAGGAGTTGTTTGTTTAGGGTAGCTATGGCTTCTGTGCAAAAAGTTTGGTTATGTTTGGGTAGGGTAGCTTTGACTTTTGTGCTCTACATTGACATCCGGTGGATTTCTGAGCTCTGTTGCGCTCTAGTATATTCTGCTTGGCTCTGGGGATGTCAACAACAGAGATCTAGGCACGTTAATTTGAGTTAGGCTAGTTTGTTTATGCCACGTTTGGTTAGGTTAGGCTAGGGTTGCTTTGAATCTTGGGATGCAGACTGCTATTGGTTGAGCTTGTACGTTCCACATTTCTCTACTATGCCCTGCTCCACTCTGGTGTGGCCAGTAATAGTGGTTCCGGCACGTTAGGATGTATTGTGCTACGTTTGGTTAGGCTATGCTTGCTTCGGTTATGTTCCGATGGATTTGGCTCGCTTGCTATAGACTGCTCTTCGGAGGATTCCTGCGCACTACATTGCTCTGCTATACTCTGCTTGGCTCTCGCGAGGCCAGCAATGGCGGTCGTGGCGCGATATGTTGAGTTATGTAACGTTCAGTTATGTTACGTTTAGACAGTTTAGGATAGGATAGCATAGACTTTTCTGCCGTACACTGCTATGCGGTGGATTTTTGCGCTCTACAGCGTTCCAGTATATTCCGCTTGGCTACGGGGAGGCCAGCAGCATCGGTCTCGGTACGTATGTCTGAGTCACGTTGCGTCTGGTTATGCTACGCTTGGTTATGTTAGGGGAGGATAGCTTTCACTTTTCCGCTATACACTTCCATTCCGCAAATTTCTGCGCTCTACATTGCTCTACTATTCTCTGGACGGCTCTGGGGAGGCCAGTTGTTCCGGTCTCGGCACGTTAGGTTGAGCTAGGCTACGTTTGGTTATGTTAAGTTTGTTTCTGTTACGTTGGGGTAGCTTTGGCTTTCGTGGTACGAACTGCTGCTCGGTGGATTCCTGCGCTCCGCTGGGATCCAGTAGTTTCTGCCTGGCTCCGTGGAGGCCACAAATAGTGGTCTCGTCACGTTAGGTTGAGGTATATAACGTTTGGTTATATTACGTTTGTTTAGGATAGTACAGGATGGCCTCGACTTTCGTGCTGTACACCACTACACGGCAGATTTCTGAGCTCTACTGTGCCCTAATATGTCCTGCTTGGCTCCGGGGAGGTTAGCAATAGTATCCTCGGCACGTTATATTCAGTTAGGCTACGTTCGGTTGGGTTACGTTAGGACAGATTATGTAATGGTACCTTCTACTTTTGCGTTATACACTGCATTGAGGTGTATTTCTGCGACCTCCTGTGCTCTAGTATATTCTGCTCTGCTCTGTGGATGCCAGTAATGGTGGTCTCAGAACGTTGGGTTGAGATAGGCTACGTTTGGTTTGGTTACGTTTGTTCGGGTTAGTGTGCGGATAGGTTCCACTTTAACGATCTACACCATTGTACGGTGCGTTTCTGCGTTCTACTGTGCTATACTATATTCTGCTTGGCCCTGTGGTGTCCAGTAATAGTTGTCGCAGCTCGCTGTGTTTGGTCAGGTTTCGATTTTCTATGTTACGTATGTAAGGCCTAGGTTTGGATAGTATTTACTTCTCCGTTATACGCTGCTGTTCTATGGATTTCTGCGCTTCACCCCTTATAATATGTTCTGCTTGGCCCTGGGGAGGCCAGCAGTAGCAGTCGCGTCACGTTAGGTTGCGTTACGTTGCGTTCGGTAGTGCAACGAGTTGTTATGTTAGGAGATGATACCTCTGACTATAGTGCTATACGCTGCTATTCGGTATATTCCTGCGGTACACTGTGCTCTAATATACTCTGCTTGGCATTGGGGATACCAGCAGCAGTGGTCCCGGCACGTTAGGTCGGGTTTGGTGACGTTTGGTCATGTTACGTTTGGTTAGGTTAGGACGGGATAGAACTGACTTTTTAACAACACACAGCTATTCCGTGGATTTCCTCTCTCTGAGGTGCTCTAATGTTCTTTGCGAGGATCTGGGGGGCCAGAAGCGGTGGTCTCGACACCGTTTATGTTTAGCTGTGTAGCGTTTGATGATATTAGGTTTGTATAGTTTAGAATAAGGTGGAGATAACTTGTGTACTATACACAGCTTTCGGTGGATTTCTACGATCTATATAGCTCTACTATACTATGCTCAACTCAGCGGAGGCCAGTAATTGCGGTATTGACACGATAGGTTTAGATAGGCTACGTTTGATTTGGCTACGTTTGTTTGTGTTTGGTGTGAATAGCATTGACATTCTTTGTGTACACCGTTATTCCGTGAGTTTCTGCGCTCTACTATGCTCTACTATATCCTGTTGGGCCATTGGGTGTCCAGCAATAGTGGTCGCGGCCCGTTATGTTGGGCTACGCTATGTTCGTTTAGGCCTCGTTCGTTTGGGATGGGATTGGGTAGCTTAGACTTTTCTGACATTCACTGCGATTCGATGGATTTCTGGGCGCTACTACCCACTAACATATTCTGGTTGGCTCTGGGGAGAGGAGCAGACGTTGTCGCCGCACACCATGTTGTGACAGGTTGCGTTTGGTCGCACTACGTCTGGCTAGGTTAGGAGGTGGTGGCATTGACTGTTGTGCTATACACTGCTATTCGGTGGATGCTCGTGTTCTAATCCACTCTAATGTGTTCTGCTTGGCTCTGGCGATGGCAGCAATAGTGGTCTCGGCTCGATAGGCTGAGTTACGTTACGTTTGGTTATATTGCGTTCGGCACGGCTAGATTAGGATAGCTACAACATTCGTGCTATATACTGCTATACGGTTGATTTCCGCGCTCTACTGTGCTCTATGTGTTCTGCTCCGCTCAGGGAAGGGCAGCAATAGTGGCCTCAGCACGATAGGTTTGGTTACGTTACGTTTTGCTTGGCTAGATTGGGCTAGGTTTGGTTAGTGTAGCTGTGACTTTTGTTCTATACACTGCTATTCTGCCGATATCTGTGCTCTGCGTTGCTCTACTAGCATCCGCATATCTCTGTGGAGGCCAGCAATAGAGGGCCCTGCAGGTTTGTTTGTGTTCCGTTAAGTTCAGTTATGTAGGGTTAGGTTAAATTTGGCTACGGTGGCTTTGACTTTCGTGCTGTACACTGCTATTCGGTCGCTCTATGTCCTCATCTTTGATCTAGTACATTCTGCTTGGCTATGGTCAAAACAGCAGTATTGTTCTCGGAACGTCGACTGGGCTATGTTGCGTTTGGCTACGTTACGTTTGGTTAAGTTAGGACGGGATATATTTGACTTTTGCGCTACACACTGCTATTCGGTGGACTTCTGCACTCTACTCTGCTATATTGTATTCTGCTTGCAGCTGGGGTGTCCAGCAATAGAGGTCGAGATACGTTATGATGAGATATGCTTCGTTTA
>NW_016946816.1:0-1056 GCF_001483705.2 Eufriesea mexicana
TCCAAATCGGATGTGCCACGACCATTATTGCTGGCCACCATAGTGTCGAGCGGAGTATAGCAGTGCAATGTGGAGCGTAGAAATACACCGACGAGCAGTGAAGAACACAAAAGTCCCAGCTACCCTATCATAGCCCAACCAAACGTAACATAACCAAGAGCAACGTATCTCAGGCTATCGTGCCGAGAACAGTATTACTGCCACCCCCAGAGCCAAGCAGACCATATTAGAGGAGAATAGGGCACAGAAATGGCCACTGTTGCTGTCCTCCCCAAGCCAGCAAGTATTGTACGCGTTATCGGGGCCCGCCAACTGGCGAACGCGCCGTACCTCGAGCTAATGCTGTATAACGGATTCGCGAAAGAGATGTTACTGTACTTTCTATCGTTCCCGCTGCAGGGGAACGCGTGTGTAGATGTTGAGCGCGCGGCTCGGAAAAACCCTGCCCTCACCGTTAAAGTTGCACCTGCACTTGCGGGAAGCAGCACACCTGGCCGAGCCTCCAGGGCGTCTGGCGCCCTGGAGCATCGATACCAGCGGGGGCCACGTGGAGGCCGACCGGCCAGCCTTCGCTCGGTCCTAGCAGGATGGCACTTATTGATATTACTGCACTTCCTCGGTATCTATGTACACCGCCAGCGTTGACGGTCGCAGGGCTCTTAACTGTTGTACTTGCTTCTTCTTGTCCTCCCGTGTCGGTCATGGTTCTCTACTCTGGCAGTCTTCTTAATTTGTCCCTGTTGGTTGCTTCCTCCTTAGCAGCGGTTGGTCCTCTTCCGGTTGTATTCTCTTTGGGCCAGCCATGTGCTTCTTCTTTGTCCTCCTCCTCTACTCCCTTCTTTTTCTTCCACACCGCGTCTTCTCCCTCCACCACCACGTGTTCCTCTTGAAGTTGTTCCTTCTCGCCTTTCACGCCATTTCTTCTCCTTGGCGGAGAGTACGTCGCGAGCGAACTTTCGAAAGTGACGAAGCGCCTTTCTTGATGTGAGGATGTGATTTTCGGCTGGCCACATGAATCTGTGGCCGTCGAGTCCTTCTTTCAGTGCGCGCCGGCTT
>NW_016946817.1:0-696 GCF_001483705.2 Eufriesea mexicana
TTCGACTAATATCGTGGTGAGCAAGCTTTCTTGCATAAAAAAGGAGCAAAGATCCAATTGGCGAGCTACAGCCTCCGCAATGATATAGAATCTGGCTGGAAAGTTCAATTTTGTTGACATTTTCGACTAATATCGTGGTGAGCAAGCTTTCTTGCATAAAAAAGGAGCAAAGATCCAATTGGCGAGCTACAGCCTCCGCAATGATATAGAATCTGGCTGGAAAGTTCAATTTTGTTGACATTTTCGACTAATATCGTGGTGAGCAAGCTTTCTTGCATAAAAAAGGAGCAAAGATCCAATTGGCGAGCTACAGCCTCCGCAATGATATAGAATCTGGCTGGAAAGTTCAATTTTGTTGACATTTTCGACTAATATTGTTGTGAGCTAACTTTCTTTCATAAATATGGAGGAAATACTCTGTTGTCGTGCTGTAGGCTTTGCAAAGCTGTAGAACCTAGAAGGATATTACAATTCTATTGACATTTTCGACTAGTATCGTGGTGAGCAATCTTCCTTGCCTAAATAAGGGGTAAAGATGCTTTTTGAGTGCTATAGCCATTGCAATGATACAGTATGCGGCTGAAAAATACAATTTTGTTGACATTTTCGTCTAATATCGTGGTGTGCTAGCTTCCTTGCGTAAGTAAGGAGGAAAGAACCTCTTGGCATGCTATAGCCGTCGCAATGCTATAGAAT
>NW_016946818.1:0-938 GCF_001483705.2 Eufriesea mexicana
TACCATGCGGCGGACTTCTGCGCTCTACTGTGGCCTAGTATATTCTGGTTGTATCTGTGGAAGCCAGCAATTGTGTTCTAAGCACGTTAGGTTGCGTTCGACCACGTTTGGTTGGGTATGTTGGTTTGGGTTAGGTTAGCTTCTTCTTTCGTAGTACACACTGCTATTCGTTGCATTTCTGCGCTCATCTGTGCTCCGGTATATTCCGCTTGGCACTGGGTAGGCCAGCAAAAGCGGTCTAGGTACGTTAGGTCGGATTATGTTGCGCTAGGTTATGTTACGTTTGGTTGGGCTAGGATAAGATAATTTTGACTTTTGCGCCATACACTGCTATTCGTGGAACTTCTGCTCCATACTGTGCTCTAATGTCCTCTGCTTGTCTCCGTGGATGCCAGCAGTAGTGGTCTCGACACGGCAGGTTAAGTTAGGCTACGTTAGGTTATGCTATGGTTGTATGCATTAGGTTTGGGTAGCTTTGACCTTCTCGGCAAAGATTGTTATTCGGCGGATTTATGCGCTCTAATGTGCTCGGCTATACTCTGCTCGGCTCTGATACTCTGCTCGGCTCTGTGGTGGCCAGCAATAGTGGTCGCTGCAATTTATGGTACGTTTGGCTACGTTAATATTTCTTGGTTTCGGAGAGGATCGCTTCGACTTCTGTGTTATGCACTGCTATTCGGTGGATTTCGGCGCTCTGCTCTGGTCTGATATGTTCAGCTTGGCGCTCGCGGAGACAGAAATAGTGGTTTTGGCGCGTTATACTGTGTTAGGCAAGCCTTGGTTCAGTTAAGCTTGATGAGGTTAGGTTAAGATATCTTTGACATTTGTGCTATGCACTGCAATTCCGTCGGTTTCTACGCTCTGCAGTGCTCTCGCATATCCTACTTGGCTCTGGGGAGGCCAGCAATAGTGGTTTCGGCACCTTAGGCTTTGTTTGG
>NW_016946819.1:0-300 GCF_001483705.2 Eufriesea mexicana
GAATCTGCCTGGAAGTTTAATTTTATTGACACTATCGGCTTATATCGTGGTGAGCAATCCTTCTCGCATAAATAAGGTGGAAAGACCTTATTGGCGTGCTGTAGACATTTACACGCAATGGAGTCGGTCTGGAAAGTACAATTTTATTGTCATTTTCGACGAATAACGAGTTGAACAAGCTTCATCGCATAAGTATGTAGGATAGAATCTATTGGCGTTCTGTTGCCATTGTAATTCACTTGAATGTGACTGGAAAGCTCAATTTTATTGACATTTTCGAATAATATCGTGGAGAACAAA
>NW_016946820.1:0-558 GCF_001483705.2 Eufriesea mexicana
CTGTTTGGTTATTTCCAGTTGATTTTGGTTAGGCTCAGGTAGCTTTGACCCTTCTGCTATGCAGTACGATTCCATTGATTCCAGCGTTGTGCTCTCAACTATTGTGTTCTGCTTGTCTCAGCGGGGGCCAGCAATTGTGGCCGCGACACGTTAGGTTGAGTTAGGTATACGCTTGGTCATGATACGATTGGTTATGTTAGGTAAGGACAGCTTTGACTTTAGTGCTCTAGTCTGCTATTAGGTCGACTTCTGCGCCCTACAGTCCTCTAGTGTTTTCAGCTTTGCTCTGGAAACGCCAGCAATATTTGTCTCGGCACGTTATGTCGAGTTTTGTTACGTTTGATTATGTCTCGATTGGTCTGGTTAGGAGAGAGTGGCTTTGACTTTAGTGCTATAGTCTGCTATTAGGTGGACTTCTGTGCTCTACTGTTCTCTAGTATGTCCTACCTGGGGACGGGCGGGGGGGGCGGTATGGCAGCAATAGCGGTTTCGGCAGGTTATGTTGAGTTAGCACACTTTTGGTTATGTTCTGATGGTTTTGGAAGGTACGACTTTTCC
>NW_016946821.1:0-2363 GCF_001483705.2 Eufriesea mexicana
TGGTTGGGATGGCTCCGTCTATCGTGCTATACGCTGCTGTTCGGTGGATTTCTGCGCTCTACCTTTCTCTAGCATATCCTACTTGGCTCTGTCGATGCTAGCAACACATGTCTCTTCTAGTTATGTTTAGTTGTTCTACGTTTCCTTTCGGTTGGGTATGGCCTTGCTTGGTTAGTTTGTCTTTCACTTTTGTGGCATGCATTGCAATCTGGTAACTTCCTGTGCTCTACTGTGCTCTACTATACTCTGTTAGAATCTGGTGATGCCAGGAATGGCGGTCGTGGCACAATAGGTTTTGATAGGCTACGTTTGGTAATGTCACAATTGGTTAAGTTAGGAAAGGGTATCTTCGGCTTTTGTGCTATGCAACGCTTTTCGGTGTATTTCTACGCTCTACATTGCCCTACTTACCCCTTTCGACTCGGGCGACTCCACTGATAGCTGTCTCGGTATGTCAGTTTGAGTGATACTACGTTTGTCTATTATACGTTTGTTTGTGTTACGTTTGAGTAGCTTCGACTTTCGTGGCATAAGCAGATGTTCAATGAACTTCTGGTCTCTACTATGTTCTCTAGTATGTTCTGCTTGGCTCTGCGGAATCCATGATGGTCGTCTCGGCACGTTAGTTGGTGTTAGATTACGTTTGTCTAGGTTAGGTTAGGCTTGGTTCGGTTTGGTTAGCTTTGGCATATGTGCTCAGCGCTGATATTATATTGACTTCTGTGCTCTAATGTGCTCTACATATTCTGCTTGGCTCTTGGGATTCCATCAATTAGTGGTCTCGGCACGTTGGGTTGGTATATTTTACGTTCGGTTATGTTAGGCTAGGTTAGGTTAGGTTAAGTTTTCTTAGGACTGCTTTGACTTTTGTGCTATGCACTGCTATTAGGTCGATATCTGTGCTCTGCATTCGTGTACTAGCATCTGCTTGTCCCTGGGGATACCAGCAATGGTAGTCGTGGCACGTTTGCTTGAGTTCGGAAGTCTCTGGGTGGGTTGGGTTAAGTTAAGTTTGGATATAGTAGCCTTGACTTTTGTGCTATACAGTGCTATTCGAACGATTCCAGCGCTCTGCATTGCTCTGCTATACTCTGCTTAGCTCTCGTGAGGCCAGAACCTGCTTTCGCGGCACGTCAGGTTCGGTTACGTTTCGCCCGCGCGTGATATGTATGCCTAGGTTCGGACAGGGCAGCTTTAACTTTGGCGCTATACGCTTATATTCGTATGGCTTACTGCGCTCTTCATTGCTTTACTATACTCTACTCGATTCTGGGGAGACAAGCAATAGCTCTCGTGGCAAAATAGTTTGTGTTAAGCTACGTTTGGCTATGTTAGGTTAAACTACGTTCGGTTAGGGTGGCTTTGACTTTTGCGTTCTACACTGCTATTCGGTGTATTTGTACGCCCTACGTTGCAATACTATACTCCGATCGAATCTGGGGAGTCCAGTAATTATGGTCTCGGCACGTTGGTTTGAGTTAGGCTGCGTTTGGTGTGGTTACGTTTGTTTGGGTTACGTTTGGATAGCTTTGAGGTATGTGCTAAACACTGACATCCTATGGACCTCTGTGCTCTGCTGTGCTCTACCATATTCTGCATGTCTATGGGGAAGCCAGCAATAGTGGTCGCGGCACGATACGTTTAGTTACACCACGTTGGACTAGGTCCGGCTGAGTCAGGTTAGGATAGGATACCTTCTACTTTTGCGCTATGCATTGCAATTTAGTGACTTCCTGGGCTCCATTCTGCTCTAGTATACTCCGCTCGACTCTGTGGATGCCAGCGTTAGTGGTTATGGCACGACAGGCTGTGTTAGGCTGCGCTTGGTTAGGTTCCCGTTCGTTAGGTCAGGATAGGGTACCTATGTCTCTTATGATTTAAACCGTAATTCGGAGGGCTTCTGTGGTCCACATTACTCTACCCTACTTTGCTCGACACTGGGGAGGCCAGCAATAGAGGTCTAGGCCAGTTAGGTTGAGTTAGGCTACGTTACTTGAGGTTATGTTAGTTTTGGTTAGGTACGCATTGCTTTGACTTTCGTGGTGTAGACTGCTTTTCAGTCGCCTTCTAGGCTCTACTGTGCTCTAGTATGCTCTGCTTTTCTCGGGGGAGGCCAGCAATAGTGGTTTCGGCTCGTCAGTTTGACTACGTTACGCTCGGTATGCCTAGAACAGGTTAGCTTTGACTTTTGGGCTGTACAAGGCTACTCAGTAAACTCCCATGCTCTACGCTGCTCTACCATACTCAGCTCGACTGTCGGGATGAGCGCGATAGTGGTCACGGTACGTTAGGTCGTGATCCGTTACGTTTGGTTAGGACAGCTTGCTCTATGCTTGGTTAGTGTAGGTATGACTTTCGTGCTA
>NW_016946822.1:0-954 GCF_001483705.2 Eufriesea mexicana
GCTCTACTCTATCCTAGTATGCTTGGCTTGGGTCTGGGGATGCGAGGTGTAGTGGCCTTTGCACGTTAGGTTGAGCTATGCTATGATTGATTAGATTATGTTAGCATGGGTAGGGTACCGATAGCTTGGTCTTTCATGTTGTACAAAGTTATTTGGTGGATATCTCCACTCTACTGTGCTCTACTATCCTCTGCTAGACTCTGGGGAAACCAGCAATAGCGGCCGCAGCATGATGGGTTGTGTTAGGTTACGCTGTGTTAGGTAAGGTTATGCTTCGTTTGGTTATGTTGGCATTGGCTTCTGTGTTATGCACTGCTATTCGATTGATTCCTGCGCTCTGCTGTGCTCAAATACGTAATGGCTGGCTATGGTAGACCTGGAATAGAGGTCTCGGCCCGATAGGCTTAGTTATTCCACGTTCGGCTATTTTTGGTTATAACAGTTTATGTTATTTTATCTTTGACTTTTGTGCTATATTGAGCTACTTGGCGGCTTTGTTCGCTCTACTGTGCCCCAGTATAATCTGTTTGGCTCTGGGGAGGCAGACGATATTGGTTTCGGCACGTTAGGTTCAATTATGCTGCGTTTCGTTTTATTACGTTTGTATACTTTGGGATATGATAGCTTTGACTTTTGTGCTATATACTGCTATTCGGTGGATTTCTACGTTCTACGCTGCTCTAATATGCTCTGCCTGGCTCTGGGGATGCCAGCAATGATGGTCGTGGCATGTCAGGTTGTGTTAGTTTACGTTCGGGAAGGTAAGGTTAGTTAAGTTAGGTTCGGATAGCTGTGAATTTCGTACTATACACTATTCGTACTATACACTGTTGGACTTCTGTGAACTACTGTGCTCGGCTACACTCTGCTTGGACCAGTGGGGGCCAGTAACAGTGTTCGGGGTACGTTCGGTTGAGTTGTGCTATGTACGGTTATGTCATGTTTGTATATATT
>NW_016946823.1:0-1045 GCF_001483705.2 Eufriesea mexicana
AACCCAACGTTACGTAACCTAACACAACCTGGCGTGCCGAGACCACTATTGATGGCCTCCCCAAAGCCAATCAGAACGCATTAGAGCGTAATCGAGTGCAGATATCCGCGGAGAGGCGTGTATAGCAAAAAAGTCTAAGCTATCCTATCCTAATCTCAACAAACGTAACATAGTAAAACGCAGCATAACTCAAAGTAACGTGCCTAGACCACCACTGCTGGCCTCTACAGCACCAAGCAGAATATACTAGAGCACAGTTGAGTGCAGAAACCCACCGCATTGCAGTGAAAAGCTCAAAGGTGAAAGACAACCTAACCTAACATAACCTAGCCTAACCTGCCCAAACGCGGTGTTTCTCAATATAACGTGATGCGCCATACGTTGACGGAATCCCCAGAGCCAAGAAGTACAAAAAACAAATTAGAGCACAGTAGGAAGCAAAAAGCCACCGTAAAGTTATGTGTAGCGCAGTAGTCAAGGATGCCGTATCCAAACGTAACCTAACGTAACATAGGCGAACGTAACCTAACTCATACTGACGTGCCGAAGACGCTATAGCTAGCATCGCTGCAGCCTAGCAGAATGAACTAGAGTACGGTAGAGCGCAGAAAACCACCGCCATACAGTGTGTAGCACAAGAGTCAAACGTATCCTTTCCGAACCTGACCCAAACAAACCTACCCAAACGTATTGTATCTCAGTATAACGTGACGTGCTCAATGTTGCTGGCCCCGCAGAGCAAAACAGAACACATTATAGCAGAGTAAAGAGCAGGAACGCTCCGAATAGCAGGTTATAGCGCAAAAGTCAAGGCTACCGTATCCCAACCTAAGCAAACGTAACATAATCGTACGTAACGTATATAATCCTAACGCGCCGAGGCCAATTTTTGGCTTCCTCGGGGCCAAGCAGAATACGCTAGAGCACATTAGAGTGCAGTAATTCACCGTATTGAAGTGCAAAGCACAAAAGTGAAGGATAACCTAACCTAACTCGTCCTAACCTAACCAGCACGAACGTTGTGTAATACAAAGTATCGTGACGA
>NW_016946824.1:0-492 GCF_001483705.2 Eufriesea mexicana
ACCAAACGTAACATAACTCAACCAGCCGTGCCGAGGGCAATATTGCTTGCCTCCCGGGCGCCAAGCGGAGCATATTAGGGCATCGTAGGGCGTAGAAGCCGACAGAAAAGCAGTGTATAGCTCAAAAGTCCAAGCTGCCCACTCCTAACCTATCCAAACGTAATATAACCAAACGCAACTTAAATTAACCTAACGTGCCGAGGGAACTATTGCTGGCCCCACCAGAGCCAAGTAGAACACACTAGAGCAGAGTAGAGCGCAGAAAGCCAACAGATAGCAGTGTATTGGGCAATAGTCAAAGATATCCGAACCTAACCTGACCCAAGCTATCCTAAACAAACGTAGAATATCTAAACCTAACGAGACAGGACCTCTATTTGCTGGCCTCCCCAGAGCCAAGCAGAACTTGATCACAATAGAGCGCACAAATCCACCGAATAACAGGGTGTAAGGCAAAAGTAACAACTGGCCAAACCAAACCCAGGCTAACGT
>NW_016946825.1:0-1550 GCF_001483705.2 Eufriesea mexicana
CCCTATTTTCTGGAAAGTATATGTCTGTAATTGCCATTGTATTGAAGGCGTTAGGTGAGCTATCCACCAAGCTGTAGCAGATTATAGATTTTGATTAGACCTCTCCTCTGGCAAGTAGATGGCAGTACTTGCCATTGGATTGAAGGGGTTAGGCGATGTATTCACCAAGCCATAACAGATTAAAGTTTTTGAATAGGCCTATACTCTGGCAAGCAGATGGCCATACTTGCCACTGGATTGAAGGCGTTAGGCGATCTAATCGTCAAGCTGTGACAGCTTACATATTTTGGATAGACTTATTCAGTGGCAGGTAGATGGCTGTACTTGCGATTGGATTGATGGCGTTAGACGATCTATTCACCAAGCTATAACAGATTATAGATTTTGAATAGGCCTATTCTCTGGCAAGTAGATGGCTGTACTTTTCATTGGATTGAAGGCGTTAGGCGATCTAATGGCCACGCTGTGACAGCTTATAGATTTTGAATAGACTTATTCTCTGGCAAGTACATGCCTGCAATTGCCATTGGATTGAATGTGTTAAGCGTCCTATTCACCAAGCTATAACAGACGAATGGTTTTGTGTAGACATATTCACTGGCAACTGGATGGCTGTACTGGCCATTGTATTGTAGGCGTTAGGCGATCAATTCACCATGCTACAGCAGGATATAGATCTTGAATAGACCTATTCTCTGCCAAGCAGATGGCTGTACTTTTCATTGGATTGAAGGCGTTAGGCTATCTAATCACCAAGCTGTGACAGCTTATAGATTTTGAATAGACCTATCCTCTGGCCAGTAGATGCCTGCAATTGCCCTTGGATTGAAGGCGTTAAGCGATCTATTCACCAAGCTATAACAGGCTAATGGTTTTGTGTAGACATATTCTCTGGCAAGTGGATAGCTGTACTGGCCATTGGATTGTATGCGTTAGGCGATCTATTCACCATGCTACAACAGGATATAGATTTTGGATAGACCTATTCTCTGGCAAGTAGATGGCTGTACTTTCCATTGGGCTGATGGCGTTAGGCGATGTATTCACCAAGCTGTAACAGATTATAGATTTTGAATAGGCCTATTCTCTGGCAGGTGGATGGCAGTACTGGCCATTGGATTGAAGGCATTAGACGATCTATTCACCAAGCTGTAACAGGTTATATATTTTGAATTGACCTATTCTCTGGAAAGTGGATGGCTGTTCTTGCCATTGGATTGAAGGCGTTAGACGATCTATTCATCAAGCTATAACAGATTGTAGATATTGAATAGACCTATTCTCCGGCGACTAGGTTGCTGTAATTTCCATGGAATTGAAGGCGTTGGGGGACCTATTCTCCGAGCTATAAGTGATTATAGATTTTGAATAGGCCTATTCTCTGGCAAGTAGATGGCTGTAATTTTCGTTGGACTGATGGCGTTAGGCGATCTAATCGCCAAGCTGTGACAGCGTATAGATTTTGAATAGACTTATTCTCTGGCAAGTAGATGCCTGCAATTGCCATTGGATTGAAGGCGTTAAGCGATATATTCACCAAGCTATAACAG
>NW_016946826.1:0-304 GCF_001483705.2 Eufriesea mexicana
CACTGCGATTATATGGATTTCTGCGGTTCACTCTCCTCTAACATGTTCTGCTTGTATCAGGGGGGGGGTGTAGCATGTGCGGCCGCGGCACGTTTGTTTGAGTTCGGTTACGTTCGGTATTTTCACGATTTGCTAGGTTAGGGTAGGTTACCTATGACTCTTGTGCTGCATACTGCTTTTCGGTGGTTTTCTCCGCTCTATTGTGCTCTAATGTGATCTGCTTGGCTCTGGGGAGTCCAGCAACAGTGGTCGTGGCAGGTTTGCTTGGGATACGTTACGCTTGGCTAGGTTATGTTATGTTTGG